>NC_037329.1:52190137-52240137 GCF_002263795.3 Bos taurus
CTAATTCTTACCACTAGGGCTCATCAACCCTGCTCCCAGGGTTCACTCTCATTTAATCTGATTGGATGCCTGAAGAGGAGTGGGCACACTTAATTAAACAGGAGGAAAGTTCTGAGGCACCTCCTTAGCACTTATTAAAGCTTGAAAGCCAAATCTCATGATCAGTGTTATAGGAGGCAAATAAGGCGGTTTGGGGTTTTTTTTTTTTTTTTTTTTTCCTTAATTGTTAACTTGTAGGAAAGTTAACAATCCTTCTCTTTACCAGGTTTGTTTCCTCCGATTCCTACTCTGAAGCAGATTAAATGTTCCCAGAGACCAGAGCTCAGGAGACTTGTCAGTTCAAAAGTTAGTGCATTTTTGTCAACAAAAACAGCCACGTAGCAAAAATTACACTTGAAGAGATATTCCTTTGAATAACACGGGGTTGCAAGTTCTCTTTGTCACATAACGCCCTCCTATCCTGATAACGGAAGAACATTTATTCAATTGTTTAAAGGCCAAAAAACCATGGCAAAACCTTAAAATAGCAATGACATTAAACTCCTATTTCACTATTGGGAACGTCACTTTGAGAAAAATTCTATGATTGCAAAACTTTTATAATTGCTGTGACAAAGGAAACAAATATGAAAAACGCTCCCTTTGCCTGAGTGCATTTTTTTTCCTCCTTCACGTCTGTTTTTTAAAACCAGTATTTTTGGTCATCTTTCCTTATTTCTTCTAACTTTGGAGTATGGGGTGGTGGTGGCAGGCGTAGGGGGGAGGTTGTTGTCTTTACTAGATGATTTAAAATCCTCACCACTTTCCAACTAGACTTGGGGGTCGAATAAGCCCTTGCTTTCAAAGCGTCTTCAGGCTCTGTGTATGACAGGCATTGGCTGATCTGCTGATGCCCATTCGACAGGCACTGTTGAACTAAAGTGGTGTGACGGCACAGTTTTGTTAAGCTGTGAACAAAGAGCTGAAGATGCCTTCCTGGCATCGTCCATGTGCATATTGGCCTTGTCACAGTTTTGCTTGATTTAATGCTCGGTTTATTCCTAGATATTAAAACTTAAATTCCGAACAATATGTTTTCAAATACTACATACCAACTCTATTTTAAAAGCTTCAACTTCGAAGATCCCAGGGTTCATTTGCTCCTCCAATTTCTGTGTAGCCAATGTTAAAACAGAGCTTTGGAAATAAACAGATTGCCAGTTAGCCTCTTAGCTGTTATCCATTTAAAAATGGGATTCCAGTCTTAAAAAGTCTTATTAGGGGAAAAGATTTATTTTTCTTTGATCATTGGTTGAAAGTCATTATTTATTTCCAACAGTGGATCCTCGCATAAATTCCTGAGGAAAAGTTACCTTGTGTGCACACAGGGGTCTGGGTAGACTTTTTAAAAGATACGTTATTTAAAAGATACTCAGTTATAAAAAGAAACCATTTACAAATACCTGTCAGGGTAGGCACAGGACTACTGGTAGGAAGAAAAAAAAATGAAGGGAGTTTTTGTTAAAGTGAGCCCTGTTTAGGAGACAGCAGCAGAATTAGGATTGAGCCTTTTTTTTTTTTTTTTTTTTAAGGATTGAGTCTTAAAAATAAAATAATTGTTCTAAAAGTCCCTGTTGCACAGACAACAGCTAACTCTTCGCAAGAAAACTGAAGTTTAGTACTAAATTTAGAGTCCCGTGTCCGGTTGAATGTGCCTTGAGCTTTATCTCTGCCGGGGTTTTTTTGTTTCCTCTCTGCCTCTTTTCCTCCCTTCAGGTTGGCTTCAAGTGTTTGCTAAGAGATTAGTTAGCAAGTTTATATTGAGGAGGTAGCCATGGGAAGCAGCTCTCTGCTCAAAGGAACGCCAGTGGGTCAGAGTGTGAAGATACGGGAGCTAAGACTAAGGCCCCGAATCAGGTATTTTATTTTCTCTTAAAGACGAACCCGCTCACAGAAGGGTTTGTGGGATGACTTCTTGTCCCAACAGGAGCACAGATGTTACCACTTTTAGAAACTTCCAAACAAGCATGATCGCTGGAAGAACTTCATGAGAAAAAAAAAAAATCAAGTTTATTGCCAGAACACTCCCTTTTCATTATGTAAAAAGATTATAATTTGAGATATTCAAGGTTATTTTTACCTCCATTCATAAAACAACATCTTCTGTCTTATGAGGAAGGTAAGGAAGCTGGCAAATGAGAAAAAAATATTCAGCAGCATGAAAGTATTGCTGCTAATAACCAGCGAGACTGCACTAAAAATCTGAAATTGAATCTCTTGAGTTAAACACGTACACATTTCCACCTGCCCTAAGCATGCTTTCTTAGCAGTGATAGTTTTACTAACCAAAATAAATTGCTTTTTTTCCTTCAGTGGTAGTAGTTTACTCAATATCATTTATACCAAATAATTTTCACAGCCAAAAAGCATGATACAGGTAGGGGTGACTAAGCAAGAAACAGTTTTATTGCTAGTTTTGTATAATATGACACATGAATAAGACACTGCTCCTAGCAACACAGATAAGATACCTTGGCCTATTTTAATTTCATGAGAGATTTTTGTGTCCATTTCTCTGGGTGTGCACAAGGGGTAGACATTCAAATCTTTCACCTGGCAAAAGAACAGACTTTTTAAATACACTAATGGGGCAGATTCTTACTTCATATACAAAGTAAATTCTGGCATTGATTTGGTGCTTCCCATGAAAACTTTGTGCAACTATTTATAAAGGAGACAGACAAATAGAAGTTAATCCAAATAGTCCTCCTGCTCCAACTCCCAGCTCAACACGATCTGCTGTGTCGTGCTAACTCATAACATTCTATCTGTAAATTGCTCTAAATGAAGCCATAATCCTCGCTATGTTTTATAACAAACTCATGGCTAGGACCAACATGACTTCTCACCTTTTAATGAACTGTCCTAGTTTAGGATTTTCTAAGGAATGGAGTATTAAAAAAAGCAAAGTAGAAGATGAAGAGATCTCGTAAATAGCTTCCTTTGAACACCCACAACTGCTTACATGGCCTTTTCCCCTTTTTTCCAGGCTAGCAGAAATGGCCTGCCCAGGGTGCATGCAAGTGAGCACATTTTAGAGCTATTCATTGGATGATTTGAAAGAGACACCAGCCCTGTGATACCAATGAAGGGCACTGCCTGAGAACTCAGCCCTGAGATCAAGAGTAGGTGTGATGTTAGCATAAGGAGCTCCTGAAGGAATTTCTGATTCATGTGAAAACAGGAAGCATAGATCTTCTACCCATTGGTCAGCATCAGGTTTCAGATAAACAGATATTGATGGCTCCCTTTTTCTCCCAGCCCATTCCTAGCTGAGTGAGGAGGTTCTGCTTCACATTAAAAAGATCTTTGAATTTATCTGCAGTGAGGTAGGGCTTTAATGATCAGTATCTGCAAGCCAGGAGCATGAATGTGATCTCATTGTATCACAGTGTAGAGATGAGATAGTCTAGAGCTACAGCACACCAGTGCATTGTGCCTGGGTGTCGGGAACAATTCTTCCATTTCCAAAGCAGCGACTCTTTCTCTTTCATCATTGTTTCCTTACCTCACTTGTATGCTTCTTCTGATACAAATCTGAGTGAGTTGTGCAAGCTTCAGACTTGCCAGCCCCCAGCTCCTAGGCCTAGTACAGAGTAATTCATAAACTTACCATATTAGACTATCAGATTGAAACCAAGGGTTTCTACTAGTGGTGGAATTGGAAAGCCCATTGTTTTGATTATCATTTCATCAGCCCCAACTGATACTAGTATGCTCAAGGAAAACATACTTCAGTTACAGTTGATTTTCAGATTCCAAAATGGTGCTGCAAAGCCTGTGCATCTCTAATTATATTTTATGCTAGGCTGTGCAATACCAAAATATACGCTGCAGCAATCAGTGAGTGAACAGTATCAATCAATTTGTAAACAGATGAAGTCACTCATTCCCAAACTGGTTTTCCAAAAACAATTACTAAATTACAATAGAAAAAAATTGTACAGTTACTGTATTTGTGTGCTGTGTTACAATCAACATACCAGGGAAACAAAACAATTTAATGCAGAAAAATCATCATTCATCTACATTATAATTGCTTCTTTTTCACATCTACAGGGCGGTTAATTAAAATTGTGATTAAATGCGGTCGCGCTGCCTAAGATGTCTTGCCCAAAACAGGTGGTACAGAATTTAAAAGTAAAAAAATGTAATTAGCATTGGAAATTGAGAAATTGCCTGTAAGAATCAGTGTTAATTTCAGTCAGTGATGAGGTAATTTATAAATGAATGCAGTGGAGGCTGTGCAAATGCACATTGCCTTCCTTGCCATTCTTAGCATTCTCAGCATGCAGGTGAAAATGTTTTCAAAATATTGAGGTAATTTGAAAATCAATCCATGCATTCTGTATCTTTTTTCCTCCCGTTTGTACCAAATGCTGAACAAATGCTGCCATAGATGGCACGATCCGCCCATTTTTTTACTTTCTAAAAGCAATGCTGCACATATTTCAGACCTAGATTAAGAAACGTCACAACACCGATTGCAAGTCTAAAATCGTTACAAGGGTTCGAACCCTCTACCTGAAGTTCTGACTAACATGGACTGGGTCTGCTGCGCATCACTGCCATTGGTGAGATAGAGCCCTGTGAAGGATTTTTTTCACAGAACAGGTAGTACAGACATAAAGACTCATAACCTATCCATTGAGTACTTGAGGTTTTATTTTTTTAACTTAAGGAAGAACTAGAGAGTTATAATAAAGCCTATAGTTTCTTTATCTCTTTAACTATGTCTTTATTATTCTATTGATAAGCCTCCAAAACAAGTTCATAAAGTTATGACTCGAAAATTTTTTTCCCAGAAATTAACTCTGCCTATTAATAACATCTCTCCTTTTAACAAACAAGATGCAATTTTCTAACAAAACATACCATCAACTTAGTATATTTCATGCATTCTACTGGCACATTCTATTGGTATATGAGTAAATTTAAAGTTTAGATGCTGTTTTAAAAATTATTTGTATTTACACTATATTTTTGTTATTAGAATGAGAACCCCTAAGCTTTAAAAATCTCCTGTTAATGGAAGACACAACCCTCATGTGCTTATCCTCTCAGCTGAATGATATGAATTTAAGATATTTTAATCATTAATCGAAAAGAATTTGGCGTTTACATGTATGGCTTCTTAAAGACACTTCTCAGGACTTTTTTAGCATTCCCTTCCTGTATTTGGCACTCAGCAAAATGATCTCTCCATATAAAGCTTATCCTAAGAATATGCTTAGTTAACTGTTACAAGTCAATGTGACAATCAGATTCTGTCATGTAAAATATTTTGCCTGGTTCTTTGCTTTTTGAGGCAGAAATCAATGATTTCACTCTGAAGATATTCTTTGGATAATCCTGATATTTTGGGGAAGAGAGACAAAAACTAATGAACAGTCTGTTTCTCTGATGGTTTCTTACCATCCACTGATTTTAGGCCTGTTACCAGGCCTACCCCCATCGCCTTCCTCATCACTTTTAGGATACAAATGAACTGTGCAGTTCAGACCAAGTGAATGGCATGCCGTCATGTCTCCCGTATTTAAATCTGTTTCCCATTTAATATTACAAGTAGAAATAAAATGAGACCTATAAATGGAGGACACTGAAAGGTCACCCATTAGCTTCAAGATCCCTCTCCTTTCACCAGCTCCTGCTCCCCACTAACTGTACTTAGGGCGATTTCATCTTCCCGCAGTCAGTTCACCTTCAGTGAGGAAGCGTGCAAACTTCATCAGAGAGTGGCTTCCGGGATTCCCTTCAGGACCCGTGAACAGGAGACCTGCAGCCCCATGGGGCTTGGCTCAGGTTTCAGGAGGACGGTGGGATGGGGGCGGATCTATGACAGGCTCTGAGCTGTACTGGTTCTGAGTTTACAAGGGGTCGCAGAGGTTAGAGAATCACAGATGTCAAGTGAGCCTCAGACCCTACCCCTTAAGAAATCTGCCATAGAAATCTTCTTCCCTCTTTATATTTAGTTTGTAGTCCTCTGTAAACTATCAGGGCAATGTGGAGTTCTTTACATGGGAATTGTCACCTGTGTTACATCAGGCCATAGACAATGACAATATATTTTATACAAGCTCATCTCCCAAGTATCTTTTCCATTCTCTTAGAGTCATCAAAAAGGTCTGAACTATGTGGCTATGCCAGCACTAGATTGGCCAGAAATTTGTTTTTTAAGTTCTCTCTTTTTTTGCAGAGTTTGTCACATGTGCTTCCTTGCTTCATTCTGCCATTGCTGGAAGCAGTACCTCTTCAAATCCGATGTCAGGCTCATAGAAGAAAAACGCATATTTTCTTTTTCCACTCAGGGTTCCTTTCTGCCTTTATTCCTAAGGGTGATCTGAGATTTGAATTATAAGAAAAAACTTTTTCTTGTTCCAAAAATAATTGACATGTATGTTACCTGGTAGGACTTACCAGGTGGTGAAGTGATAAAGAATCCACCTGCCAATGCAAGAGATGCAAGAGAAGTGGGTTTGACCCCTGGGTTGGGGTGATCCCCTAGAGAAGGAAATGGCAACCCACTCCAGTATTCTTGCCTGGAAAATCCCATAGACAGAGGAGCCTGGGGGACTACAGTCCATGGGGTTGCAAAGAGTCGGACACGACTGAGTGAGCGCACACACACACATTCTACCAGTTACTTTTTAGGTTTCTGGTATTTCAGTAGAAAATGGTAGCATTTATTCGTCCTGCATTGACTGAGCATATCCTATGTATAAGCACTGAACTTGAAGCTGCAAATCAAAAAATGAATGATAGAGTCTGAACCCCTGAAGAGCTCACTGCCTAGTGAGAAAGAGGGGCTTCCAGAAATGAGGAATATGTGGTGAATGCCATGAAGAACTTTATATCCAGTGAGTAGAGAGCGCAGACAATGGCTTAACTAGATCTGGGAGCAGGTAGTTAGGGCAGACTTCCTGGGGGAGGCAGCTTTTTGAAGGGAGGATGGTCACATGGCTCAGGTTTCACCAGTGGATTTGGAGAAGGGTATTCTGGGCTGAGAAGAGGGCCTGTACAGGCCTTGGAGGGAAAGGGAGACCTACTGAGGTACTGTCAGGCAAACAGCATGTCTGGAACAGAGCCCCAGTGCAAGAGGATAAGCTTGAATTGAATCCGCAAAGGTGGTTTGTGATCAGAAGCACCTCCTGTCACACATTTCTGGCTCTTATCCAATAAATAGGTGATGGTGAGCTCGTGAAACGCTTTTTAAAGAAGAATGACATAATCATATTTGTATTTCAGTGAAATGTCTCTGGTGACTGTAGGAAAGCTAATATTATCTAACATTTATTGAGTACTTATAATGTGCTGAGACTGGTGCTGAGAATTTTGCCTATGTCATCTGACGTTGCCCTGACAACCATTCTATCAAAGAGATGCTATTATTTCAGTACATTTTTTACTGATGAGGAAATGAAGGCTTAGAAAGGGCATGAGTCTGGAGTCAGGAAGAAAGTTTATGGTTAAATGTTACTGGAATTGTAGAATTTCCAGAATTACAAGTAATTCTGGAAAAACATTTGGAAAAAGAAACCTAGCACTTGAAAAAGAGTTAAAGTGAGACACTTTGACTTACTTTGCTCTAGGTGAATAGTGAGACTAAGTTGAGTATGTGGATTTTTTTCATCCTCAAAATTCTCCCTTTCATTCATCACTAGGCCAGCTTGAAAAAAAAAATGAAATGAAAAATGATTCTTGATGCTCAAGATCCTAGAGTGTGTTGCATCTTTGAGAGTTTGGAAAGAGATGGTTAACAGACAGCCCTTCAAAACAGTGGAGTTTAGTAAACCCCAGAACACTGGCCTTGCTGATTTAATTCATGACATTAAGGCCTTACGAGGAAGCAAATGAAAATAATCCATTTGCGATGACTCTTTTCCCCCTTTTCTAAGTTAACTCTTCATTGCCTAAGACTCACAAATCCTTCAACTTCCAGATTCTCCACACTGCCTTATCTCTGCCATCCCATGGCAGGCCCTAAAGCTGCTAACATTTTGTAACAACTATGTGACAAATTGTTGTGCTTTTATTCATGCCGGACATCTTTGCCAGGCTTGCTTGTTGTGTTTTCTGTTTGCCTGTGTCGTGGGACCAAAGGTGGCTGCCTTTGTACAGCATGTCAAATCTGGTTAACATGCAGCCATTTATCTTTAAAACCACTCCTGCACAATGGCAGCGGTGGGCCAGGCCACGGGGCTCCTAGCACAACCCGATTTTTCAGAGCATCTTTTCTGCATATGGGGAGCACATTGGACAGCAGAGAAGATGTTTTGTGATTTGGGGAATCTCTTAGAAACAAATTGTAGAGTGTAAGTGCAGTGTCGCTGGACTGCTGGGTGCCCAGTGAAGTGAGGAAAATCAAATACAGCACAGGCTGAAAGAAGGAAGCGAAAATTCATATCTCTGTGCAGAACATGCACAGTACTTTGCTCACACAGAGAGTTGATACATAGACAAAAGCATGTTTGCTTGATGGTTATTTGCAGGGGATTCTATAGATAGAGCTGTATGTATATTGGCACATAAGCCTTCTTTCTGCATTTTGCACTGGTGAGTGTGTCCACGCATGAACATGGAAGTGAGATGGTAGAGGAAGACAATTTGCTGTTACAGATTTAAAACCTGGGAAAGACCTAGTTCACTGAGGCGTTTCTCTCCTAATGTACTAGAAGCAGAATCTTTGTTTTCAACGGTTGTTGCAATAAAGAGCTCTGTGTGTGTTTAAGGAAAACTCAGAGCCATTGAGTGTCAAGCGCCACAGTGAAAGATGCTGAAGACTTTTCTTACTATAAAATGACTGCAAACTTTATAACCTAATTCACTTTGGGTTTTCATTTCTTGATTGTTTCAAGGTGTCTTGGGGATGACTTGCCCTTAAATAACTAATTATCAGCAAAGGAGAAAAGACAGCAAAAAAAAAAAAAAATGTGATAAACCCTCATGAACCAGTTTAATTAAATCGAAAAATTTACTTCCTTAGATCAGTGAAAAGATTGAACATAGCGAAACCATACGATTTAAATGGATTTTTAGAAATTATAAGTAGTTAATATAAACGTATGTATACGTAAATACAGATTACGCACATGTTCACGTGTGTATAAATATATATATTATACTGAGGTTGCTTGAAGAAACAAGCACCCAGTCTTCCTTTTTCTTTTCTTTCTTTCTCTCTCTCTCTCTCTCTCTTTTTTTTTTTTTTTTGGAGTAAAGGACCCAAGAGATTGCCTTTCACTTTGAAAACAATCTCTAATATCAGGAAAATGCGCTGTTTGTTTATGCGTACATAATGCAAGTTTGTCCGCCTGGGAACTGCAGCAAATGGGAGAAGTATGCATGGATTTCACAGGTAACAGGATTACGTGGGCACATAATTGATCCATTTGGAGAAAAAAAATGACAGTACTCTAAAGATGCCTAGGCTTTGGAGATGGAGTTTATGAAACAGGCATTTGTAAATTCAAAGGAATCAATATGTCAATTTTATTACATCTCAGAACCAGCTGGGCATTAAAGGAACAGTAGCCTCTTTAAAAAAAAAAAAAAATGGCAGCTGTGTATTCCCACATTGTCTACCTTCCTTAAAGGGATTAGAATTTAAGGACACGAACTTAGAGATTTCTACCTTTCCAGAAATTAATGTAAGTTGTCAAAAAAGAAAAAAACCAATACTTCAGCATTTTCTCAGTTTTATCCTTTGCTGATAACTAGTTATTTAAGCGCGAGTCACCTCTTAAGACACCTTGAAACAATTGAGAAATGAAAACCCAAAGTGAAAATATCTGATTAATTATTACAATTAAAGTCTAATAATGCTGCTGCTGCTGCTGCTGTTGCTGAGTCGCTTCAGTCGTGTCCGACTCTGTGCGACACCAGAGTCGGCAGCCCACCAGGCTCCCCCATCCCTGGAATTCTCCAGGCAAGAACACTGGAGTGGGGTGCCATTTCCTTCTCCAATGAAGTCTAATAATAGATATAGGTAATAAGTAGAATAGTGACTCTCACAATGATTGAATACAGTCGAGGAAGTATTAGAATTCCTCTCTGCATTGTGCTTTTCAATGCAGCCTAGATTTTTACCTCTTCATGGTTCTAAGGACATAATTTAAGAGCTAAACTTTGGATGTCCCACAGAATTTGGTCTATGCAAGTTTGAAATATTCCTGTTTTATTAGAGTTTTTGACAATTTTCAAAAAGACCAAACTGTTTTAAATTAAGTTCCCAGATAATAGGATTTGGACAACACCCATGAAAGATGTGCATGGGATGTGAATTCAAGATACCTCTTTAAGATCCCAAAGAGCTTATCCAACTGAGGATGAAATTTAGTCTATTAACTGGTCCACATGCAAGTGAAGCAACACTTGCCTTCACATCCCTAACATGCGCTGCCGGCTCCTCCCTCAAAGGAGAACTGCTCTGCTATTTCATGCTCACATCTCCGCTCCCCAGCCTTCAAAGGACACCCCTAGATCCACTCACTTATATGGAATGGAGTCCAGCTCTCCTCTCTCCTCAGGGAATGAGGATTTCAATACTCTGAAAAGAATGGAGCATTCAGACACAAACAGATCTGTGTCCAAATTCTGATTCTTTCGTGTGGTCCTGAGTATTTCTTAACCCCTCTGAGTTTCAGTTTATAATGCATAAAATGGGGTCCAATATTTATTTTAGGACTTCCCTGTTGGTTTAGTGCTTAAGACTCCATGCTTCTACTGCAGGAGGCACAGGCTCACTCCCTGGTTGAGGAACTAAGATCCTGCATGCCACACAGTACAGCCAAATAATAACAAAAGTTTAATTTATAGCATCATTGGAGTCTTGAACAAAATTTGAAGGGCAGTAGCTGAAGCCTAGAAGATACTCAATACATTCTGCTTATGACTATTTCAAGGCGTGACTAATCAGGCTGCCAGGAATTCTGTGATAGAGGTACTTCAGTTTCTGGGTCATGCTGAAACATTCTTGAAAAGAAGAAATAGTAACCTTAAGCTGAGGTGTTCATTCCTCTTCAATTCTTTAGGGAGTGTTAAAAAACAACAATAAAAAAAGAGATAGTCACAGTGGTTGGCATGGCCTTACACCTTTGCCTTTCCAGGAAATAGGCATGGTACTTTCTCTTTATAGGAACAATGCCTTCTTTAAAAAACACTCCTCAAAAAATATATTCTGAGCTGACCTTTATCATAGCACCTACAATATCTGATTCTGTTTGTCTCCTCACAAATGTGTAAATGCCTTGAGGACAATCTTGTCCATCTCTCTGTCACCAGTGACTAGCTCAGCGCATGGAACACAAAAATCATTTTGTTAAAGTGAGGCTGTACTTAATACGAAGATGAATCCATTCTACTCAACCATATTCTGAAAATGAATACGGCATGTACATTAAACATTTAGTATATATTATAATATCTAGAAAGAAGCTTTTGGTAGCTTATGTTAAACTCCCTACCACCCAATTAACAATGTCTTGAACTTTACTTAGTGACAGCTACGCCATTTTGAATGCTTGAGATTTGTTTCTTGTAGCTTGTATTTGAATCAACTGGCTTTCACCTTTCAAAATGACACCTTTACAAGTGAGTCAAGGAGGCAGCAGAGAGGCAGTTTGGGTGCTCAAGAGAGCCTAGGCTTTGAACATCTGGGCTCAAATTGGTTTCTACTTCATACCAGCCATTCAGCCAGCAAGTTGCTCAACCTGACCATGTCTCCATTTCTCATAATACTTATGTCACAGAGTTGTTGTAAAGGATTATTGGTAATAGGTAAAAGTATCAAATATATTATATAATAAGTATCTGATGTTCTGTCTTCTCCCTCCACTCTTCAGTGTTTCTTGAGTGTCTGCTTTGGGTTGGCATTGAGTGAGTTTCCCCTCTTGCTCCTTCTGCCAGTTATTAAGTCAGTCAACATTTAATACATGTGAATGGTGGATCTCTTACCCTGATTCCAAATATCATTATGAGAGTTGGACTGTTTTCGACTCAAGGAAATGAGCATGTAAAAGTACCTTCTGTACTTGGAATTACAGTCCTTCTAACTATTTTCTGCCTAATCTGACTGTTTCTTTGTTTCCACCATCCTTTTGAGTGAACGACTTTGTTTTTTCTGCAAGACTTTGCCACCATGTTGTACTTGACTATCTCAGATCTCTCTTCTTCTTGAGCCTTTGAAGACAGTAGAAAAAAGATGCGCTAAGGTCTCTTGACTTTATATGTTCATCATGCAACTATGGGGACTGGTTAGTTAATAGAACAGATTAAAACACTTGGTTTGATTCTGCTTAAGCATACCAGAAATACATTCAGATCTACAGCTACAAAATGTAAAGAAGGTAATCCAAATATAGTACTACATAATGAGGCTCCCTCTTGGTAGTATATAAAGCAGTTTAGAGTATAGCTTCAAATTCTAATGAAGATCATTTTAAATTTTGCACTGAATTGTGAATTTAAAATTCCCATGTTCTCCATAAGTATCTGAAGAGGGGCATGTAAATACCATAAGTGAATTAATTACTGCCTTAAGTTGGTAAAGCATGTGTGAATCCAAACTTTATTCTTGAACTTGCACTTCTCTTCCCAAGGTTTTTTGAACCATTTCCTATATGCCGAGTTCTGAGTACCTAGTCAACTGCTAAGGACATATAAAAGAGGTATTTTTTTTTTTTTTGCATGGATTACATGTTTCAATCTCAGAAAATCACCACCACCACCACCTCAAGAAGTCTGCCCTGTATCATATCCATGTATAACATGCAATTCATAAAGCAGAAAAGAGAAATTTATAATCAAACACTTCACAACCTATGAAAAACTTTTATCCCTTCTTTTGCTATTAAATTATCAGTTTCTTTCTCTGGGAAGAAACGAAAGTCTAAATGGCAAGGATATCTTTAACTCTTGCTTCTGTCTTGGTGATGTCACATGGGACCATAGAAGTTATTGGACGACTTTTCCAAGCTGACTTTTTTGAGGTAAACCCCAGCAGGAGGGAAAATGGAGCTGCTGTGAGTTTGCCATTGGTGCCCACATGGTGCCCACACCGGTTCCTTCAGAGACTCCATCATTTCCATGGAAGGGCCAGAGGCCCTGCCAATATCCGCACATCATTGGCATGATAGACCATAACAGCTTCTTCTGAGCCGTTTCGGTCTGTCGTGTCAATGCGTACTCAGGGAGTCCTCAGTGCACGGATCATTGACACGGCACTACATAACGGCTCCTTAGCAGCCATTATTGGGTATCAAGTCAATGCATACTCTGGGAGCCTTTAACGCACAGGCCTGCACAAGCAGACACATTCCGAATACTAAAATTCCTTAGGAAAATCAGTCATTGCCCATGTGTGATCACTGTTTTCCATTTTGAATTTTAACCATTTTGGGGAAAGGGTGAGAAGGGAAAATACCAAAGTCATCTGAAAATCCTTCAAAGACATGCAAAAGTTGTCAGGGTGGGCTGGGCGCATGAAGGTGACGAGCTTCTAATTTTTTCCTTTCCATAGCCTCATTTTATTGTGTCAAATTCTAGAAAGCCCTTCGCTTTTATGGAGGCTCTTTTCAGTCAGGGTACAGCCCAGAAAACCCTTTTTATGGTTCAGAGATAAATCCAAGAAAATGTTGTGGAAATGATGACAGGCTCTCTAACTATAAAATAACTGTAGTAGGTATCATTATAATAATCTTGCAGAGCTACGCACATCAAAAATATCACAGTTCATGACGATCTCTGCAAGAGATTTCAGTTGGTTGTCATTCCAGACTTTTAATAAATAACATGTTGGGTAGGAAGTGTTCTGCAAGGATCAAAATAAAATAATGATAAGGAAGATGATAGTAATAATATAGCCACCATTTATTATATCCTCACTATGTGGCAGGCACTTTGTATGCATTATCTCATTTAATTTTCTCAACAGACATTACAAATCAGGAAACCATGGCAAGGTTAAATAACTTGCCTGATGCCACACAACTGCACAGTGACAGCAGCGGATTTGAACTGGGTTGGGTGAGAGCGTGGCTTGCACCATTATCTTGCTTCTAATGACAAACACCTTCAAGGAACTAGGTTTTTATGTAGACTGTCCAACCCCTTGTGTGCTTATTGATCAGGAACCTGAGGCAGGGTAGTTTTTGTAATTCCCCCAAATAATAAAGAGAGTCAGAGTCAGTACCAGAATGCAACAAGAATGCAAATGCCCTTTCTCTGTGACCACATGTTAACCACAGACAAGACTTGGGAATTTCAGAGACTCTTGTTTGCGTTTTTGGAGGAATGTCCACTGCTGCCATCACTCCTGAAAAGATTTCTCCACACCAAGTCAAAATGGTGTGAGTTTGCTCTTGTTGATATTTTTCCCTTTTGTGTTCTGCTGACTGACTGACATCTGCTATCATGCTAAGCAGGTGTTCCTATGTAAACGAACGTGCCCTGTTTGTGTTTCGCCATCCTCGCTGCTGCGCACCCAAATGAGCAGCGTGATTAAGAATCCTGTAAATTTTTGAAAGGAAACGGATGGCTACCCTACTAGAACATAATTACACCGTTCCAACATCCGCAGCTCACTGCTGCAGCAGAGTTGGAGAACAGCAGAAATTAATAATATATAATAGCATCATTCTCGTAATTTATAAATGAAATAAAGTAGAGAGGAGATTCTGCTGATATGCATTTTCTCCTTAATTCTAAAAGACAAAGTATAGATTAGAATTTTAGTGGGGTGAAACCTGGCCAGCAGTCTCCCACTAGTTGCCTGATTCATGATAGGCGTGTTTTTTTGCTTAGGGAAAAGAGCTAATATCTTTTATTAGGCCAGGAGAAAAAAATGAATAAACAAGGCCCTCTAAAGGCAATACTAGATAAAGGGGGCCTGAAACACATCACTGTGGGTTGTGTGCCCACTTTAAAAAGTATTATTACTTTAGGGCTTCATTGTGTGCTGTACTTTTTCTTTTATTATAATATTATGTAATATATGTAATAATATACCATTGTAGGTCAACCCCTTTGAGAAAAGAGAGACCTGATCAGTTAAAAATGTGGTCCTATATAAACTTTATGTTAGAAAGCATTTGTGAGTACAACAATATACACATAGCAAATAATCCTGTATTGTACAACAACAAAAAAAATTGTTAATAGGGTAGATGACATGCTATGTGTTTTTACCACAAAATGTCTTTATATCTTTTTTTTTTTTAAGCATTATTTTAAGCACCCTGAATGTGCCAATAAGCCTCTTAGTACAAATCATCATTAGAGTAAGGGAGTTGATTCTTTTAATCATGCCTTTCAACCATGCTGGGGAGATAATAGAACTTTCCAAAGAGGCAAATAAATTATCTGTTAAAAGTAACTGGTCCATTTCTCTGTGCCATAGGATTGTGGGAGGCAGTTAGAAATTTAAAATATTTTTCTGTCTTTGCTTGTCATAGATAAGTTGCTGGAGAAAGGAATACAGTCAGTTGTCTCAAGGGTCTGTCCCCTGTGAACCCAGTGCCTTCGACAGAGACAGATGGGTGGACCGACACACAGACACACACACAGGCAATTAGCCTGGAGAAAAATAATATTTATATTATTTAAATAGTGTTATTTAAGCAATTTTTGTGCTTAATTCCAAAAAGTGACAATATGTCCAAAAAAACAAAAAAAGAGTCAACATGGATTTTCTTGCTTTAATTAACCCTAGAGAACATGAAAATACTGTTTGCTTTTCAAGAGAAGCAGGTCCATTTAAGATGCTTATTCATTTAAGCAGTATTCATTTAAAGGTTCCCTTGAGCATTACTCTATGTGTTTTGATTTGGTTCAGAGAAAATAAATTCATTTAATAGATTTATTTCATTAACAGGTATTTATTTAAGTGGGCTCCACTGTATTTAAATCTCCAAACAGTTTCCATTACTTCTTTGCTTACTTGCTTCATGTCGACTCATTTTAATAAGCCTCAGGTGCCTAGGGTCTTATTGAGTGTTCAGTTTGATCAATATGGTTAAATTAAAATTGTGCAAAATATAAGCAAATGTATACTCTAACAACACAGTGAAAAATGTGCTGTGCACTAAGCATTGATTGGTGCTCCGGACCCGGGTGTATGGTGGTGGCTAAGCCTCAGAGCTACCTGGAAAACTCCAACCTCCGCCCCCTCCACATGCCCTCCAGTCAGGCGAGGGCGAGGGCACGCCCACGGAAGTCAGGCAAGGGCACGCCCACGGAAGTCAGGCGAGGGCACGCTCACGGAAGTCAGGGAGGAAGGAGGTGTCTGTCAGGTGTTCTGCTTGTTGATTTAATGGAAAGCAGAATGTAACACTAGCAGTGAAATCCTTAATAATAGGGAAAAATTAGTAAAAGAGAAAACAAAATCTAAGGTCTTATAAAAGTTAAGCTCCGACTGTCGCTGACAGCTTTAGGGAATGTCAGTTTGGGAATGAGGAACCTTAGTCTTTTTCACAGAGTAAATTTTATTTAGTTGCAATTATTCAGAAATCTTCATCACTTGGTAGCTTGTATCCTTTTTCAAACTTCTTGCTTGCCAGGTTTGATTGGGCAAGTTATCCAAAAAATACCTCTAACTTGTAAAATATACCAAAAATCAGCCTTGCCATTAGCACTGCATTTTCAAAACCTATATACTTTAATAGCTTTCTAACAAATTCATTGCTTTCTATGTAATTATACAGATAAATAGATGACTGAATATGTTTTAGTAGCCTCCTTTGGGCATGAAAATTTTCTATTTCTATATCAATTTCTTAATCTTTCCTTTTTTCCTTCTTGTAGTTCCCTTTCTTGCCTTTTAGAAATGCAATAGGAATATTAAGTATACTTAATATTCAATGTCAGTCTGTTTAAGCTTTTCAAAAACAACCACAATTACTGAACAATCATAATTGTATATCATTCAAAATTTTTCCTGATGTGTATTGACTGTTAGGACAGTTTTTTTCCTACCTGTTGTGTGATCTTGCATCTATCTTTAATCTTCTTGCTAAGTGATAGCTACCATCACGGCTCTGGTGTTCTTTGATATTATCTCTTCCTACATGTCCAAAACATGAGTTCACATGAGCAGAAGTTGATCTTATCAAAGGTAAATCAGAAGTTTTAAAAAAAAGGGCAAGAAGATAAAAACATCAAAAATACATATCTTGCAAGCAATGATTGTATTTAGGAAAGTGTGATCTGTTGAGATGGAAATCACCCTCTAGTTTAAACTGATCATGTAGTTTTATAAGAATAATATGAATTTGAAGTTAACTTTGGAATTAAGTCTAATGCTCAAACTTCCTAACCCTTAGTAGTACAGACACCAGGAAGCTTGCAAAATAATGGTTGAGTCTTAAAAATCATCAAAAATAAGTCGGCCAGTATAGGTTCAGAAAAAAAATTACTATTCTTGTAGCAGGACTTTATTTTTGTTTAGTTTTCTGTGTGTAACTCTTGATTTTTCTTGGTGTTTTGCATGTTTTGAGTTTTTAATATCAAAGGTAGTGCTCTTGTAAATAAGTGTAAGTTTACCCAGGCAGCTTCTCTTACACCCTTTCCCTTGTAATCAGATGTGAAAATTACACCCTCCCTTTTAGATACATGATAATTACACATTTCAACATGCAAGGAATTTTCTCTGTTTCAGTTGTTGGAATGAAAAAGCTGAGACATTCAGTAAAATATATTATTATATTAAAGATCATTTCCATAATTGTTTTCAGGATTCATAATCAAAACCATGATCGAGGTAGATTTAGTTTTAAAAAGAAGACACTTGTAAATAAAGAGTGGATAAAGTGACTCACTTGAATGGCCATTCTTTTCTTTTATAAAAATGCAATTGAAAAAAATGTAATCTTTCTTGCAAAAACTCTTAAGTATCTTATTTGACATTTTCTTTCTCCATGCTTATTGAAATCTCTATTTTTCATGTAGACTGAAAAGAGGTTAAAAAAAGAAATCTACATTTTTGTGATCAATGTGAAAGGTGTAGTCAGATGAGAGATATAGATACAAGAAAGGAATTTTTCAAGAAAAAGATTTTTTTAATTGTGTTCTTTGTTTTTTTGTTTAAGTCTTTTTGAGTCAATTGAGTCAACTGTAGTAGTTTTGTAAACTTAGGTGGGGAACCTCAGACTTCACAGTCAGACTCTAGGCTCATCCCAAGTTTACCCTTACATCGTAATATAAAGATAGATCAGTGAGAGGCAAATAAAACCCCCCAAACTCAGAGGTTTTGGAAAATAACACTGACTCAAAAATATTTTTCTCTTCTTTGGAATGTCAACAGCTTCAATTACCGATTTCATTTTTACTTTCTTAAGCTAAGAAGAAAAGGAAAATAAGAGAGAAAGCAATGCTAGATAACTGGTTTTGTATAGTTTCTTAAAACAGTTTATATCATAAAGGAATACCCCAACCAATTAGTTCTCTAAGTATTTTTTTTTATCCAAACACTATCATAGGTAAGTAAGGATATATAGTCATAGGGTCCAAATCTATCTTTTTAAAGGACCCCACCAGGTTTTTGGGATTTGCCCAACCCAGCTGTCAAATATTTGGAATTAACTGATAATACTAATTAGCATGTATGTATATACATCCTTTTCTATTTTAAAATTGGACATTTGTATTTAATTTTCCAAAATATTGTCCCAAGAGAGCATCCATATATTTTCTAAAACTTGGAAGAAACCAGAGAAGCCAGCTGTCCTCATCCATAGGCTTTCCTCATTGGGTAGGAATTGAAATAGAGCTGGCAGGTCAGGATTTGAACCCCAGTCTTCTGACTCCAAGTCAGGGATAGAATGCCGTTTTCAATGTAAATTTCATTATTGCTGTTGATAGTTTTTCCCAAAATCCAATCTGGGATGGTGTCTCATTGTTACACTAAATGATTCTTCAAGTGTTAGGTTACAGTGGTTGTGTATGCCAAGAGTGAAATGGGCTAGGATCAGAAAATCCAGTGTGCTTCTGTGGTGCGTTATTAGATGATGGAGCCACATGTCTTGAGCTCAAGACTCTTTGGTTTCACTGCTTCTGTGTGTTTTTAGAAAGATTGGACAGTTGCTTTTCAGGTGAAGTATTTTCCTAATTCCTGTACAGAGAGCTCAGAGCATGTTTCACCTGGTACTGACATGAGCTTGGAAGGAAGTGGGTTCCCACTGCAGTCCCATTGCAAAGTAAGCCATCCAGGCAGGTCGAGGCAGGTGGTGAGAAGTAAGAGATGGTGGTAAGAGATGGCAAGAAAATTGCCAGGAAAGAGTTTAAAACTCTGTCCTGCTGGCCCCCTTGTCAACATCTACCTTCAGCACATTTACCTTTATAAGCAGCAGCAACAGCAATGAGGAAAGCTCAGGGTGGGAAAAGTAAAGAAGGGGCCATACTTGATGAGGCCACACATCTCCCACTAGTTTCCATTCCAGCAGGCCACTTGCTCTGTGCGGTTCTGGGACCACAACCAGGTATAATGAGAAGAGTCCTGGACTCGGTTCAGGAAACTCGGGCTTCTGGCCCCCCAGCCCTGCCATCCAGTCACAGCCTGGCCATGGCACATCCCCTAACCTCTCTGGACCTCATGTCCCTAGCTGTGCAATGGAGGGATTGGATGGGGGTTGCAAACTGGTGGCTGACAGATGTGTTTGGTTTGGCTCACAGAGTATTTTAAACACATTCGAATTGGTTGCCAATATTTTAAAATTGGGCAGTTTTACTCAAAGAGTCAGATTTCAAGCACCTCTGGAGAACTCGGAAGATGTGACATCTCTGGCCCACATGGATGCCTGGAAAGGCTGTGAGAGAACTACTCCTGCTTCCCCTTGGAAGGATAGCTCCCCCACCATGCCTCACCTGCTTGGTCTGTGCAGATATTTGCTGTGTGAACCTGACCTTTCCAGAGGTCTGTCCCACCTTGAATTCTACTATTCCACATCTGATTTGCTTCAGTATTCAAAATATACTGAATCTTTAGCCGTTTCCACGCCCATGTGCGTGCGTGCTAAGTCGCTTCAGTCCTGTCTGACTCTGCGACCCTATGGACTGTAGCCCACTAGGCTCTACTGTCCATCGGTTTCTCCAGGCAAGAACACTAGAGTGGGTTGTCATGCTCTCCTTCAGAGGATTTTCCCAGCCTAGGGGCTGAACCACAGTCTCTTATGTCTCCTGCATTGGCAGGTAGGTTCTTTACCCCTAGCGCCACCTGGGAAGCCCCTCTACATCCACAGCAGAGTGCTAAGTTATTTGTCTATACGTTAAGTATCAGGTAAAAGCTGGGAGTATGTTAGGTCAAAGAAATCAGCCCCATTTGGGACAAACACTTACTTTGAAATCTGATGACAAGGTGACATTTAAGGTTGCCACAGGAAGGGTTTGGCTTCTGACTGTTGTCTACTCAGAAAACTGTATGAGTTTATTATAGATTATCCCAAAACTGATACTTTAAAACCCAAAGCAAATAATATAAATCCCTTCAGTTAATATAGCATTTTTTCCATATCGCCCACTAAACTAACATTTCTAATTTTATATTTGGATGTTAGATGTGTAAACTTTTTCTGTTCATGTGATTGCAAGCAAATTATGTTGACTACGTTCAGTCTTCTTCGAAGGTAAAGCAGTTACATCATTCCAGAAGTTCATACTTTTATAAAGCCTGTGTGCTTAGTCACTTGGTCATGTCCAACTCTTTGCGACCCCATATTCTGTAGCCCACCAGGCTCCTCTGTTCATGGGATTCTCCAGGCAAGAATACTGGAGTCGGTTGCCATTCCCTTCTCCAGGGTATCTTCCTGACCCAAGGATTGAACCTGTGTATCCTGCATCGCATGCCGATTCTTTACTGTTTGAGCCAGCGGGGAAAACCTATTTCCAGATATATACACTTTAAACACAAAGGATAACATTTGAAACTGTGGTTATCAAGTGTTTAACATTGTACAAATGCCTTGACAAAAATGTCTTTTTGATCTCTACAGTAATTCTAGGAGGTAGATAGAGGGGTACTTAACACAAACAAGGGTCCAAGACTCAGAAAAATTAGAGAACTATTGGAATATTGGCCTGCTGAATATTTGAAACAGCCAGGATTGAAACCTACAGCTTCAGGTTTCCAGTGTCTTGGAAGATATAGATAGATAGACACATAAATAATCTTACCTAAACAATCATTTTTTTCCTCTCATAAAAAAGCAGAGTTCTCTCAATATTGTCCAAATTAAATGAAGAATCTTTTTCATAGGTATACTTACATGAATGCTGGCTTTACGTGAATGTTAGAGAAGCTAACACATATATAAAAACACAACTTATGGATAGCATAGGGAATAACTTAAGATTAAGTTCTACAATGAAACAACATCACGGAGAGATGGGGAATGGGCAAAAAATCATGAACTAGGTGAATAGAAGTTTATGGGGAAAAAAAGGGGCTAGGGAGAGTTTAACTATAAAGAAGTAGAAGATAGAACGATTGAAAAGAGTGACTATAGTTAGATGAGAAGAAACATAGCGTAAATAAAAGAAGACTGGGTAGTAATTTAAGAAGTGAAACCTTTTAGGACGGAGGTAGGAGAGAAATGGGAAACACAAAAGAGGAAGCAACAATTAGGAAGTGTGGAAGAAAAACCTCTAGGCCAGAAATCTGAGCAGACTGAAAGAGAGGGGAAGGTGGTAAATATGGAAACATAGAAAGGGATGTTTTTAGGAATTCGCAAGCTTGAAAGGAAAATAAATTGTAATCAAAAAACTCTGTGAAGTTCAACAAATTTGGATTACAAGGAAGGCAATTAACACAGTTGGGAGGAAAGAATAGAAATTAGAGAAATCTTTAGATTTCAAGAGGTAGGTAGAGAAACGGTACGAAAGGGAAAGAAGGCATGTGTGGAAAGTAGAATGAAGTGAGAAGCCATGGTAGGTGGAGGTGGAAAGCGAAATGAGTCAGGAAAGGCATGCCAGGGACCAGAGCAGACTGCCGGGCTGCAGAAAAGGAAGCCATTTGTGAAGGAAGCTGCAAAGAAAAAGAAACTTCAAGCTGTGATGGGAGGGGACTGAACCCCCCAGGTGGCAGAGGAAGAGGCTCAGCTGAAGAAAGAGAAGGTGAACAAGGAGAAAGTGGGGAACAGGGGGAAAAGAGAAAACAGTGACTGCAAATGAAGAGACTGAAAGTAGGAATGAGGCATTGTTTGTAAATTATTCATTTAGGCGTGTGAGTATTGGTACCTCATCTTCTTTCACATATTCATATGACAAGATTATACTATTATCATCAATTCACATGGAAAAGGATTTTATCAGAATGAGATTTTTTTTTTTTTAACCTTTTAAAGTTTCCCCAAAGGTGAGATAACCCTGATGATTATCTATCCGAAGGGTACCAACCCTGGAGGAGAGTGTAAGAGAGGGGCTAGAGTAATGATCAGTTTTGAAACTGTTCTTTCAATAAATTCACAATTCATATAAAGTAGGAATCATATCTAAACATGGAAAAACATATGCTATTCATGTACCTCACTTATACTAAAGATGTCTTGAGTTTTTAGTTTGGTGTATGGATTTTTCATATCAAAGGTCTTTATGTAGATTGTATTTTATAATCAAATTGTCAACAGTCCTTATATTGATACTATATACTCATTTACTGGATTTGAATGTTCTTGCTCAGAATGTTCTGAAAGTATACACCACAGGACTCTAGAATTTAGAAGCCTGGTCTCCCCCAACTATTTCTTGTCTCTTCTAATTGAGTTAATAAACTTTGGCAATAAAGTTTCCATGCCACTATAAAAAATGGGGTTAAAAATCATAACATGTAAAAAATAGCAGAAAATTAATACTATGTTCTTCCGGTCACACCCGGGACTGTGTGAGGCCATGTGAGCTGCATAACTGGGGGGATCCAGGAGGTAAGGCCCGCAGAGAGGATTAGTTTATCTGAGGGTGGGTTAGATAGTCCCTCTGCTGTAAATGCAAAGACTTTTTCAAAAGGACCAAAAGCGGTTCTCTTCAGTACAAAATTTAACCCAATCTTTCCCCTCCTTCCCTTCCTTCTTCCCTCTTCCTTTCTCTTCTTGTTTCCCTACACAGCCCTGACCCCCCTTCCAAGATCCTCACCTCAATATGTGCCTGAAAGGGAAAAACAAAATCAGTGTGTTGCGGTACTAACAAGTAATGCTATATGTCAGAAACCAGTTTGAAATAAGATACAAATTCTCAAAAGTAGTATCTGTTTGAAAAACCTTTTTTAGTTCTAGGCAGGATATGAATGGACACATCCTTTACATCAAGAAAGCAAATGCTTGTATACAACCACTTGGAGAAAAGGAATACCACAGTGGTGGTAATACCTATTTTTCAGCAGTATAAAAAATACCCAAGTGGCTTTTGGAACATTTGTTGGTGTTTTAATTTTATTTTTTTTTAATTCATTTATTTTTAACTTAAGCATATCAAGATGACAGGTAGGTCCCTAAGTAAGATGACAGGATGACAGAATTCTTGACTATCAGGGCAGAAGAAATTTATAAGACATGTAGCATAACACAGTTAGGTTAAGAATTGCCATCAGAGTTGGGGGAAAGGCAATGTTTCAAGACTAACTATTGTCTTTAAACATTCTGTTAATACTAAGTCACATCTTTTTTTTTTTTTTCTTCCTCCTTTGCTTCCTAGAATTAAGAAAGTTCTTCCTTAACTTGGGTTGCTACGTAGAGATGGGAAATTTCATTGGCTCCGAATGCTTTTCTGTCTAGTAAGGACTACTGGGAACCCTGCTAATGTGCATATTGATGTACCCTGTAGCTTCAGAGATGATGAAAGAGCATATTACTTATTTCCACAACAACAAAGCTAAGAGAAATTTGAAAGCAGCCTGTTATTTTACCTGGGGACTTTCTCCCAGGTGACAGGGCTATAGAGCCATGGAATTTAAATATGGAGAGCAGACTCATTTTCTAAAAAGTTTTTCTGGGGAGCCACAATACCATTCCTAACCTGAAAAAAAAATACAAAAATTAAAAGGCTGTTGCAACTATACCTAATATACGGAAAAGACATTATGCTCATTGAGAGTGTATTTTAGTCATTGTTTACTAGGCCAGACTGACATGATATGATTTGTGCTTTGTGGGGTCACAACAAGCTACTAGCAGGACAATTTGCTGAATCAAGAGGATGATTGTGTCTGGTGCCAGTCAGTCGCAATTAGGACCAGGATCAGGGAGGCCTAGGGCTTGTGCATCGTCTTGGGCTGGCTGCATAGAAATCAGCTCACCTGAAACTAATTGTCACAACAGAGACCTTATGCAAATGAGCCCTGGGGTTAGCGTGGGAAAAGAAAAACTGTCGCAAAGATAGGTGACCTGCTGAGCAGGGGGTCTGTTGCTGGGGAAATCTTTGTTCAATGAGTTTAAAAATGTTTTCATTGTTCAAAATTCAAAAAAAAAGCGTACCCACTCAACAAGAGCAGGGCAAACATACTCATCTAAAATTCCAATAAACTAGAAGCCTGCTTTGGAGCGTGCAATAAATTCCAAGTCTTTATACTTTGTAAAGTCTACAGCAGGAAATTTCCCTTTGCTGTTGATCAGAGTGACCTACCTTGAAAATTCTCTTGGAAGGTTGGGGCTGCTGCTAACCTGGTCAGACATGCACCGCCTTCTCTACCTGATTCCAACTCTCCACCTCAACACAGCCACGAAGAAGGCTTGTGAACCAGACAAGAAAGGCCTATTTTCTAATTGAACTTTGCTTTGATCTCAGGTAGAAAAGAAGGGCTAGAAGAGCTCCCTAACCAGATGGCTAGAAGAGCTCCATACCACAAGAATCCAGGAAACAATGGCAATTTCTTGAATTGTCAGTGTCTCAGATGTTCACAAAATTAAATGAAGCACAAACGTGGTGACATTCCAGGATAAGTTATGCAGCCCAAGTGATAATAGAGGGTGCAAACTAAAAGGAAATTTTATTTTTAAATTATGACTTACTTTCTTTTCTTAAAGCCCTGACAAAAGTATTTACAAATTGGGAAGGTGGTTATTTAATCTTAACTATAGTACTCCTTTGAAATAATCTTCAAAATGTTCAACCTTGGGAAGCTAGATAAAGACAGGCTATTTTAAAGTAATAATCAACATTTTGATATGTTATTATGACCAAATAGCTTTGGGTTCTTAATTGATTTTCAACTGTTTAATCTTGTTTTCCTAAAAAGGTATGAGTTAACATACTGACACTGCTCAACTTTTCACTGAAAATTTGATTCAGCAGTAACATATTAAATAATGTCAGTTCACACAGCAATATAGGTATAATAACAAGAAAATGACATGGGATATCCTAAGCTTTGGGGAGAACAGAAATATTTTGTGTCTAGTGATTCCAAAAGAGGAATAATTTGAATAAAAACTTTTAGGTGAGAGAAAAAGAAAGAAAGTTGCATTGCATTAGCTTGGAATGCAAATGTTATTTTGTTTGGCAAATTACTGTGTCTAAGAAAGTAAGTGTTTTCATTGTGTTTCCTAAGGGGTTGGATTGAAATTTGGATTTGTAGCAGATAAACAAACTCTGGGAATTACCTTGGTGGCCACTACAAAACCTAAGAAAGTTAAACTTAAAAGAAGGACAACTTAGTCACATCTTAAATTATAAAAAAAAAAAAAAAACTAAACTAAACTAAAACTCTTTTGTCCCTTCACCACTGTCTGTAATAATTTCCACATACAGGAGACGTTTCACAGTGGGTATGAAGTGCTCAGCTTTCACTCATCAAACTTTAATCGGAACTGCATTTTAGTTTTTGAATAAAGAACACTTAAAAAATTTAGATGCAAATTATTTTGCATTATTCATGCTCTAAGTGTCCTTGTAGATTTCAACACTTCTGAGGCCACCTTGATTCAAGTAATTACCTAGGCCCTCACTGCTCTGTCATGAATAAGGTATTTTGTACAAGTAAAGTATGAACCCGATGAGCTTTTAAAGTGGCTTTACACTGAACTTGTGTATTGCTTCTCGTGCATGAGTGAGTCGAACACGAGTCACAATCTGTCTCAGGTGGGAAACCCTGGCTGGGCAGCCATGGGTGACGGGATGAAACCCGAGCGTCTCTCTCCACACACATGCTCTTCCTTTGTCTCTTCTTAAGAATCTTAAAGTGATTCTCCTGCCTGATTCTAGTAGCTGTTTTGCAGTCTAAGAGAACAGTAGGTGCTAGGAAAAGCAACCAGGGGGAAAGTGGAAGGGATCCTGCCCAACTTCTCCATCACCCCAGTTCATTTTAATGTCCACTTTCCACGCCACCTCATCTCCAACAGGAAAGGCTTGTGCATAAGGTAAGAAGTCCCTGTGATTGTACATGGCTCTGTACATCTGTCTCCCCATCTGTCAGCCTGGGTTCTGCAGCTATCAGAGCTAGGTCCTATCTACCTCCACCAGGATATTCTTCACCAAATGCCAGTGGCTTCCAACTCAGAAGCAACTGAAGAATGCTTACGATGGAAACGAAAGTGACCACACAGCATAAACCTCTGGGTTTCTCCACAAGCACACAAAAAAAGTAGGTTTGCAAGAGTTAAACATAATTGGCTGAAGCTTGGAGCTGGCGTTTGTTACAAAATGCCCAAGCCTTTCCTTTCCAACTCCGTGGCTTTGAAGAATTATAGGAATTTTATGATGTGCTATTGGAGTTATACTGGCAGAGATTACAGAAAAGGGGTTAAAGTTGGTTTATGGTAGAAAAAAATTATGCAGAAACCAATAAAAATAAACATACTCAAGTAGACTAAACTTGCTGGGCTTTTAGTTTTAGTTTAACAAAGGAAGTTTAGATGAAAGTAAATGTTGCAGCTTTTAGAAAATTAGTTGACACTCATACTTGATCATCTTTACTACACAGCAGTATAATTAATATTTAAACATTCTAATAATGCAGCTTGCTTTGTATGCACTTTTCAGCTTCACAACAGTATATTTTATCTGGAATTGTGCTAGCGTTTTCTTGGGTACTGCCCATTTTCATAGTTAAATTTAAAATAGAGTAGGGCCTTAGCTATGATGGCCAGGAAAACATTGATAAGAAAGGAAACAGGTTTCATGCATCTCCCAGACAGTTTATTATTAAGACCAGTATTTACCCAAGAGAGTAGATAATGTATGAATTTTGTTTCATTGTCCCCGTGAACATTTTTAAATGACCGAAGTAAATTAAGTCTGAAAGTTGCATTTGGCTAGTGTCCACTCACCTCTTACTATCCAAACCAGGAGAATTTTGATGATGTCAAGGCAGGGTGACATGAGGAGCCAACACGTGAAATGCTAGCGATGTCGGCCCATTCATTAAGACATCAGGTTAACATGGCAAAGAATTTTTATTTTCAATACATGGGATCATTTTGGGATCGTCTGAGTTGTGACAGCTGAATACCCAGTAAAACAATAAAACTAGTAAAATATCAAGAAGAAAGCTAATTGCGAGAAGACTGAGCTAGTTTATTTTCACATGAGAACTTTCTTCCTGTTCCAGTCTCAGGCCTGTAGGTGGTAGGGCAAAGTTGTTTCAGGTGCTACCTTCAGCTTGGCCCCTTTGAAGAGGGCAAGTTGGCCTGTGCCCTTGATCTTCTTCTAGTTTGAATGGTGAGAAAGAGTATTCTACTTTTCCACCATAACTTAAGTGTCCCTTAATAGGAATAGAATTTGCATGTGCATATTAACTGCTCATTCTTTATAAGTGAGTAGGTGTACTGAGCTGCATGTCTGCTTTGAGATTCAGCCCCTATTAACCCCGTGAGGCCCACTTCACGATAGGTACTGCCCTTTGGGAATCCTGTCACTGAGTGAAGCATGAATCCGTAATAGATCCACAGCCATGCCAACACAGGGGCATCTCATTTCACTACATTCTGTGAAGCTGTGGTTTGCACCAGTCAAATGGTGCAATTGAGAACTACAAAACTAGGCAGGTTCAATTTTGCGAGGAAAAAGATTAGCAGTAGAAAAAATCATCAATATAAAACATTACTACAGAGGCGCAGTATGTAAACTAAGTTCCACGCAGAAAGAACCACAGGGCATCCTGAAATAGCTGTCAAGAGATGGTTTGTGCTGGCTACTTGATTACCTGATGTCAAAAGGAAGTCATTGTCACAGATTCCTAGACATGATTGTGTTTATTTGTAATATTCAGAAACTGAACTGGCAGTTTGGTGTCTTTGTATTTTATTTGTGTTTGTTTTGAGAAAAGGAGTCAAATGAACTCATCGTACAAATAACTAAGAGCCTACGGACTATTTAAAACCTGCTATTAGGTGGTAAAGTAGAGATAAGTCGAACCCAACTGCTGTCACAAGTATGGCTTTGACAGATAGGTAAGTCTGAGAGTGGACAAAATTAAAAGCATTTTTCATATGCTAATCTACACCTGCACAAGAATAATTTTTTTTAAGGAGGAAACCTACTGGCAAAGTAAATTCAAGAGCTGTCTATCGCTGGTACCTTACTTCTAGGAATTGTTATGACACAGAAAAATGAATAAATACCTTTATGAGCAAGGTCTTCCATAGAATCTCAATTCCAGATGGGTGTCATGACAGCTACGGGCAAGCACTCTGTGAAAAAAAAAATCGTCATACTTGTAACTTTTAAGCTAAAAGAATAACTCCCTTCATATGCAATTGGCTCAAAGTTGTATCTGAGGAATCAGTTTTCAGTTGAAAATAGAGAGCAAAGTGAAAACAATGTTCTGCCTTGCCTTTCGGGTGGTAGGTACATGTGAACTTCATAGCGAGTGTGATAGACAGCCAAGGATGTCAATCAGGACCTACAGATTAACCCACAGCAGTGAAATCTGAGAAGGTTTATAACAAGTAGGTAATAGTTTCAGTCCTCTGTGAGAACACATAAACTCCCAACTTCATGCTGGGACAAAATAGGGCAGGACATTTGAGGTAGAGGGTGAGAAAACCTTCCTCTTATTATGACAGAGCCTCCCCTGTACTTGTTTAAATGCCACGGGGCTGCTATTGAATGCTCGCCATTTCTCTAGGTTTTATATATTATTTTACAAAAAAGCTTTGGGAGTTTCCTTCAATTTCGATAAATATTCAAATTTGTGCATAATTTCTACAGTTCAGTTTTGAATGATAGAAAATTTCCCATGCTTGTTGAGTTTCCTTTCAAGTAAGAAAATGATTCTTGTAATAAATAAAAATGTTGTGTTTCTTTTTCTGGATATTGTCAAGATAATAAACCTTTTACCTTTGTTTATAAACTCAAAATTCACTAATTTATTGAAATTAGAACCAAAATAGCCCAAGAAAAGTCTTAAATATCCCATGGTGACTTGAGAAAAATGAGTGGGTTGTGGTTATCTCATGTAAGGTCCTCTCTTTTGCTACTAAGAGAGTCCTCAGGCTCAAGAAACTTATGGTTAAAATGCCTGTAAACAGGGTGAGAATTCTCAGCCCTTATATGCACTCTTTTAGGGCCTGTGAATTAGGTTCTGATCAGTGATTACAATAGTAATGTCATTTATAAATATACTCTTCTTCCTCGGGAGGTGTCAGAGAAAAGTTTCCAGTGTGCTAGTTTACATATGGAAAGGAAAATTAAAATAATAACACATTTAAGTTCTAGATGAAATGCTTTGTGTGGGCTTAATTATGGGGAAACCTGGTCAATGGTCATTTAACTTTTTAAGTGGAACTTCCAGTCGGATGCCATGTGGCCAGGCTGCTAACATGAAGGAAAAGAGTTGGTGGCATCAACATTCTTTGACTAGAGAGCACGTTAGGAGGTAGATAAGTGAGCAGCTCAGGCGACCCACCTCCTGGCCAGGGGAGGAGGACAGTGCCTGGAATGTCTGCAATGTGTTTCTATTTTTGTCGCACCTACTTGTGGCCACCCATCTGGTCTGAATCAGTCAGTCTCATCCCAGAGCTCTGCTCCTCTCCCAGCTGAAATAATACCCTCCTTTCCCAGTACTCTATGTGAAGGAAGATCACTGCTCACGACTGCTCAGGCAAGACTGTTCACAAGGCTGCATGTTTGTAAACACTGGTGAACCCAGGAGGAGGCACTGGGGAGATTTTTTTTTTTAAATATGGATATTTTATGAATAAACTTTGCTCTCCCAGACAGTACTTGGGAAAACTGGAGGAATCATTAAAGAAATATTTGACCCCAGAAGTTGAAGGAATTATCCTGTACAATTTGTGTTGTTGTGTAGTTGCTAAGTCATGTCCGACTCATTGTGACCCTATGGACTGTAGCCCGCCACACTGCTCTATCCATGGGATTTCCCAGACAAGAATACTGGAGTGGGTTGCCATTTCCTTTTCCAGGGGACCTTCCCGACCCAGGGATCTAATCCAAGTCTCCTGCGTTGTCATTATTTACCACTGAGCCACCTTGGAAGCCCACAATTTTTTGATACATACTTTAAAATTTTTTATGTAAGGCAGTTTGCTTGGCCTGCATTTAAACCATGAATTATTGTGCTGTGATACCTAGAGCAGAGAAGGCCCAGGGTATGAAGTGTTGGCCATGACTGGGCTTGAATTATTTGTTTAGGTCATTTTGCTCTGTTCCACACTAGAAGTGGTGTTCCCTTTTCATACATCTTTGTAACCAACTCTACACCTCTGGTTCTAGAGCATTTTTCTGGCATTCCTCATGTGCACAGTCTAATCTTTAGCAACACAACATCCACGCCTCCCTTGTCAGATTCCTGCACACCTGACAGTCTCTTCCCTGATATTCCGGCTACTGAAACACTGGGCCCTATTAAAAGGGTCGAGGTGTTCACCAGTGAAAGCAGCCATGCTTTAGAACCTCATAGTACTCATCCCACGAGAGACTTTAAAACTTACATTGACATCGGCCAGTTAAATATCATGGCAAAAAGCTTCTCATCTTCCTTATCTGCCCGGTTCGCCGCTGCACTGGGAAGAACCACCCTATCATGGACCTCCCAACCAGGAACTCCAGAGTTATTTTTGCCTCACCACTGTCTTTCTCACTCCCCACATCCAGTCTGTTACCGGCCGTTGCCACTTTTTTCTGGCCAACATTTCCTGAATCCACCCCCTTCCTTTTCATTCTCATAGTTGTGGTCTTAGTCTAGGCTTTGGCTTTGACCCACTGGGAGTTTGTGGCCTTCTTCCCTCTCTGCCTCCATATGAGCATATCAAACTTCAGCTTAATTTAACACCACTGATGAACTTTCCCGTTTCTGTCTGTCTCTTTTAACTGGTCCATCATTTTCTTTGGGTTCCATTGAGACTGCCAGCTGCTCTCCGGACTGTTCTGGTGTTCTCTTTCTACGTCTCACCTCTTCATCTAGCTAGCTCCTAATTGCTCCCATCTTTTTCCTCTGTTTTCCAAAGTAAGCCCACTATTGTTTATGGAACCCTTTGCTCACTGCTTCAGAAACCCTTCAGCTACAAAGATTCCTGATGTGCACCATTACATGGCAGATCCAGAAACTTTGCATCTTTCCTTAGTCCTTCCTTTCCTCCATTCTGGTCCAGCAAATTGTGGTTGTTGAGAGAATGCCCGGGTTCAAAGCTTCTAGCTCTACCGCTTGCTATCTGTGACACTGGGCAAGTCAGCTAACACTCTTTAGCCTCAGTTTCCTCATCTGTAAAATGGACTTTTACAGATTGAGAAGGAAAAAAAGAGGTAATTTATGTAGAACACTGCTAGCACATAATAAGCACCATTTGAATGTTTTTTGTTGTTGTTATTATTATAGTATCTCAAAGGACAACCACCCAATCACACCCCTCTCAGTCACCCTTGCACTGTGTTCTTTTATTCTTGCATATAAAATTGGACAACAAAACCAAGTCCCTTTAATCTGGATCTAACAGTAGCGTAGGTCTTAGAAATCAAGGACAAAGTTAACTGAATATGGATGGTATCAATGTAGGTAATAATGAAGACTTAAATGATTCTTTTGGAGGGTGATTATGAAGATGATGATGACGACAAAAATGTGACCAGATGCTCCTTTGGGTTAGTACTCTTTGCTCGTACAACTAAGTCTCCAGGGAACACATAGTGCTTCCCCTCAAATTAGTTTTTCCCCCGTTACAAGGATGCGTGATACGTGTAAGAAAATATCCTGTGTCGTGTGCATGAGATTGATTTCTCAGAAAACAGAGAAATGGTAAGAATTTTAAGTGTTTCTACATACTTATTTAGACCTCACATCAGGAGATAAAACAAAAAAACTCCAACTTGTTAATAATTTACATTTTAGTGGAAAATTCGTACCTGCTGTAAAGATACCTCTAAGACCCAACACAGAAAATGCAAATAACTTATATCCACTGTGCACTGAAGACAGAATTTGTCTGGGAAGAAAACATCAATTAAAAAAAAAAAAAACCACCCAAGTGTTTTCAAAGGAAAATTGACCATATTTACAGGGCTATAATTATGCTTATAATTTCAGAGGACTCTTTGGAAGTATTCATGTCAATGATCTCTCCATTCATCAGGTGTTTCTTACAGAAAATCCACGAGGTCTACCTCACCACCTAGGAGGTAGCTTACAAATAGGGGATTTCTTTTCTGTGAGCCACACCATCACTTTTCTCTAACAGCTTATGCAAAAGTTTCATGGGGGAGGGAAAAGCCCAAGCCAAAAAAAAAAAAAAAAGTAGAGAAAGAGAGAGAGAGGGAGAGGAGTGTGCATGACAATAACTACCTCTGTCCCTTTGGTTTTTGTTCTTTTCATGTCAGGGAACTTTTTAGCTGTGCTGCCTGGGTAACTGCTCTGGAAGGTTGGAATATCTGTTGTTGAAGGAGGTTTGTGATTGAGGGCCTTCTGACACAACCTTTTGTTGCATTGAGGTGTTTGATCCTCTTTCCCTTTCTTCTAAAACCAATCCCATCCCTTTAAAAAATGGATAACCAGCACTTCTTTTACTTATTGTCAGCTTTTGGAAAGTTACTGTGGGGGTTTGTAGAAGTTTAACTAGTTAACTCTTTGCATGCCGATGTGGTGTTGATAAAGATTCTTTCAAAACACGAAAGATTTCCATTGCTCTTTTCAGGTGTATATGGTTTTCACTCCTGCCCAGGAAGGGAGTTGCTTTCAGGTCCAGAACTTAAAGTGTTTGTGTTCAAGGTCTTGAAAGGCAAGAGGGGTTCAGGCTTTGCAATGAGGCCCATCCTCATTTTTCTTTTTGTCCCAGAACTGTGAGAGTTAGGACTCTGCCAGTTGGAAAACCTGGCAAGATACACAGATTTTAATTCGAGAATGACAGGTTTTGGTAAAAAAGTTAATGCAGAGGGCTACTTCCAACGGAGAGGCGTAACACGGGGTCATCAAAGGAAAGGAGCCTCAGAGAGCAAGTGTGGGGATCGTGTTCAAGTCTGCTGACTAAATGCTGGAATTTTTTTTCCCCAAAGGAAGGGACACAACCCAGGTTATAGGAGAGAAAAGAAGCTTAAATGGATTATTTAACCAAAAAAAAGCAACTTAGGGATTCTGGAAAGTGACCTACATTCTGCACACAATGATGATAGTTTTACGGCGGTGATAGGGTTAATAACCTAACATCATTCATGTAGTGTTTTTTGAAAATTGAATTTTACTGCTACAAAGTAAATGTAACAGCCCTCTGGAGACAATATTACAGGCACTTTATTGTTTGCTAAGCTGATGTCATCTTTCTACAGACTGACTTTAAAACAAAGGCAGAACATTTATTACAAATATCACTGTGTGAAAGGAAATCTACTGAAATATTGTTTAGAAGGTGAGCTGATAAAAAAAGTATTAATACTTGCCTTTGATCATCTTACACTATAAAGTTATGACTTCAACATGCTTCTCATGTGATTTCTATTCAAGGCAAACTTCATCCTGGAAATCCTAGGCATGTCTCTAACATTATTTGCCCTCAAGTTGGAATATTTGTTTAAGCTTCATGCATGTTTAAGATACATTTTTACTCTGAAGGCAATTTCTTAGCAAAGGTGATAAGCTTTTAAGAGAGAGATGAAACAGTCACTTTCAAAGAAGATGTATGTATGATTTAAGAAAGAAAGACTGGAGATGAAGCTGTTTAGTTTATAGAACGAACTTTCAAAATCACCTGTAAGTAGAGGCAGGAAAGTTTGTAATGTAAATAAGCTGTTCAAGGCATTGCCAAGCCAGGCTTCTGCATGGCAGGTTGCTTGCAGCTCAGAGGGTTTGGTCTCTGTATCTGATGCACATGTAATACACCGTGAAGTTGTTTGTGGATCACACAGAAGCTTCCTAGGGTTTCATTTCCACACTGTAGCCCCTGAAAATGTATCAAATGAGCACACACGTTTGGCTCTTCCTTACAAGGCACAAGTAATTTGTTTGTAAATCAGTTACCTTTCAAGAAAAGTTAAATTAGGAAGAACTTTCCTTTCTTTGATGTTTCCCACTTAAAAAGCCAAAGAGCAAATTAATGATCATTTTGAAGTAATAATGATAATGAGGAAAAGAGAATTTAGTGAGCAACAACCATCTCAGAATTACTTTTCAGGTACGGCATATAAGTAACAGCCCAAATGACCGAAATAGCCTGATAGTGTTTTTCTAAGAAAATGATTTACTGCGCTGCCTTTGTCTCTGAAGTCTGGTTAGAAGGAAAACACAGGTCAAGGAAATTGGGTTAGAAAAAAAGCCTGTTACGAGGTAGATGTAGAATTGCCCGAATAGTGTCTGATAGGGAGTCTGAAGGCGCTCACGAGGTCAGCAGACTAGAGTCTCGCCAGTGTTTGTGAACTGCCCAGGACTGACTGATGGCGTTTATGTACATCGAAAATGAATTCACAGACATCTACTTAGTGTGCCCTGTGCAAGGCTGTGTGTTAGTGTGTGTATGGGTCATGCCCAGGAAGTGTCTCCCTGTACAATTGGGATTTTAAACCAAGAGCTGAACTGCCACCTTTTTAAAACTTATTTCAACAATAACTACACTTCTATGTGAAAGAGCTATTTTTTTTTAATCTTACACCTATTGGAAGAATTTTACTATAAACATGCCAACGGAAGTTATTTTATGTTCAGTTCATTCATTATTGTATTTAACAAACAGAAGCTACTTTCCAGGTGCCAGGTACTACTTTAGCACCAAAGATCAGTTCTCACTAAGCCTCAGGGATCAGTGTCAGAAAGAATAGCCTGACAGGGTCAGAGCCTGACACACTGTAAATATTCAAAAATTCAATAAATATTTAGCATTCAATACACAGTCAAAAAAGCCATGGTTTTTGAGATAGACTGAATTCAGTGATGATCAAGGTAAGTCCTTGATGCTGTTTATGCACAAGGAGGGACTGAGCTGCCCTCTGCTAAACAGGTCAGCACAGCTATAAGAAAGGACACGCTTGAGCCGGCCTTAAAAAAGAAGGAGTGGCATTTGCCACGAGAGAAAGGACAAGAGTTATCCACTGGTGGTGGAAACAGCACCCCAGTATATGATGTGATTTTTCAAGTTCTAGCACCTTCACTCCTTCCTGACGCTGCTTAATGATTTGGCCCTTGCCTCCCCACTTCCTGTACTGTCAGTAGCACGCGCACACACACACACACACACACACACTCTCTCTCTCTCTCTCTCTCTCTCTCTCTCTCTCTCTGTCTCTCTCTCTCTGCCTCTGGGATTCAGGCATCTGCCTCCTCAAGTAAGAAACAAAGTATCTCATTTGTCTCATGAAAGAAGAGGAACAGCAGTCCTGTTCCTCACTTTTATCCATAAAACTCAAACTTCAGTTGTCTACCCAAGCAAGTCATTTTGGACCAAACACTGTTTTGAAACATCCAAAGCAGAAGAGAGAACAGGAGGAGGGACGGGGGTGGGCAGGGAGTGGGGGGGAGGGAGGGAGGCAGAGGGGAGGAGCAGTGCATATTTAAACCACACACCAGTCTTGTAATGAAAGAGTTTTTCAAACCTCAGGATGAATTTATTTTCAAACAGCAAGAATAAATCATTACAGCTACTTTTTGTCTCCAACTTAGCGAGATGTCTCATGGATGGGACACTCCAAGCAGGACAGTTTGGGCCAGCTCCAACCGCATGAGGCCTGGTGTCACTGCCTCCACAAATAGAATCGAGCTTCCTTTCTTCTGCAGCTGTACACTTCCTTGCCTTTGATTCCCCTCCACTGCTTTTTCTCCTGGCAGGCCTTTCCTCTCTCTCCTGTATCAGCCACTCTATAGGCAGATGTGCCTCTTTTTCCATTTGCCAGATCCACCCCCCCAAATCTTCCCAAGTACTCCCCTTTGAAGTCTCTATTACCGATACAATCACTTTTGTTTCCCTTGCATCCCCTCTCTCTGCACTCCAGCTTCTCCTCTCCCTAACCCCATTAGTTACATCTGCTGCCCCTACCATTCAGCGTGTGTTAAATCGTAATGCGCTTGACATAACTTCAGTTTGTCTGCTAAGTACTCAATCAGTCCGCACTGCCATCTTCTGATTTGTAGGAGAGCGGGCAAGAGTGAATAAGCTGGCTCAAAATTCCCTAAATGATTCAGCTCTGACCAATTAGCCTGACCAAAATGGGAAATTGACAACTAATGATAATGTAATAAATGGGGTTTTAGCTAAGAGTATAAATCCCACAGACTTAGTTCCTGATGCCTGTGGTAGATAGACCATCATGTGATGGTCAGAGACCTCAGAGGATGCAAGGATGGGTGAATGAAGGGAGGTATATAAATAATTTTTGTTATTTGACTGGGGTTCTTTCCCTGCCTTTCATTAATGGATTTTTAAGGGATCTGTAGACCAGCAGAAATTGCGTGCAACATTTTGTACATTGATGCATTTTTTGGGTAGTGGGTCCATACATTTAATCAGATTTTTAAAAGGCTCTGTGACCTCCCTAAAGGTTAAGAACCAGTGCTCGATGAGTGAAGACACCTATTTCGTCTGTGTTTTCCTGTGGTCGGCTTTTTCTCCCCTTTAGCACACTTTAACATCCCATATGATTTGAGCAGTTCAGAGGGTAGAAACATAGGGTTTTAAAAGAAAAAAAGGTACCTTCTCTAAGAGGAACAATGTTTAAACCACCTACCAAGTTATACAATTCACTTTTTTTTTTCTTATTTTAGTTTTACTACAATGCAAGGACAGGCCTTTTTTTTTTTTAAACAATGGGTATAATCACACATCTGAACATAAGAATTAGTTTTATGCAGTTCCATAGAAAACCAAAATCTTGAGGAACACTTTCCAAACAACCAGAGAAAAATAAACCATTCCTTCTGTCAGTCTTGTTAGAGAGGGATTAAGAAACTGGCAATTATTTTGGCGACCTTAATTGTTGCGCGGCAGGAAAATATGTAATTAGAGCACGTTCCCAGGCCTGCACACCTGCAGCACATCCTACGGTATAATGTCAGCTCTCAGTGCCCGTTGGTGCCAGGTTCTAGCACAGCCAGGCACAGTGGCGCTCTGAGAACACTCGGACTCATGCAATGTGGCTTCTGTGAATGAAAGAAGCAGGCATTTACACCAGCGCACAATGGGGCGCGTTGCTGCAACACTGCTTTCATTATTTTCTGACGCCTACCTTCAGCACTTGCCCTGGTTTACTCCGTTTGAGGTTTTATTGTTACGGTATAATAGTCCTGTACATTTTTGAAATTCCCTGATTATTCAGCTTATTAATACAGTACTGACTTGATTATCAGGCATTCATTGCACAGCGGAAGATTTAGCGTGTTAGCTAAAGTCAGAAGCTGGGGAAATTCTTGGTATAATGAGAACAATTGTCTGACATTTTATTTTACTTTTTTTATGTATAAAGATGGGCTGTGGTAGTTCTGTAAATAGTTGTGTTTTGGAATTCACTCTACGTCCCCTATATGTTGGGGAGTATTCATTTTTAAGGTAGAGAAGGCTTAACATGTATTCTCACTCATTTGAAAGTGTTTCAGGGTATGGGAAGACTCCCATCAGGATTCTCATTAGCTTTCTTCTTCTTTTTTTTTTTTTCCCTTTATTGGCTTTTTAAAACAAAAAGAAACTCAGATGTTAGAAAAGTAGGTAAATGAAAGAAAAGTATGCTGGGTGCCTGTTTTTCAGATAATTCTGTAACCTGGCATACTGATAGTTAACAGACTTCTCCCCCTAAGGGAGATACACTGTATTTTGCTATCTGACATGTTGTCATATATAAAGAAATCAATTGGTAATTAAATGATGCACCTTGTGAAGATGACAAAAGGCATTTGGTTGCGAAAAGAGAACTGGGTTTTGAGGGGTTTGTAATGAAGGCCTAATGACTATTCATAAGAGATTTTCAGTCCGTTGATCCACTTGACTGGAAAGTTCTGCCCTGGAGAGTTAGTGCTGTCAGTTTCTCTCACCTCAGAAAGCCGCCGCAATCGACGGTGTAGAGGATGAGCGAGAAATTATCTAGTAGTTGCTCTAGGCCTGTCTTAGGTCACAGGCAGAAGGCACATCTGGCTTCCTGTAGGTGCAACCTCAGGACATAAACTTTGACTAATTTTTAAACTATAAATATGTACGAGTGACACTGAATAAGTTACCTTTTATTCATATTTCTTTTATTTTAGAATGCATGCAAGTCGTGTGCTGAGAGCGCCACGTTGGCTTTATTTTTCCCTTCCAATTTTATCCGTTACATGCTTGCTCGTAAGCTGAAGAGCAACTGTTTGCGGAAGTTGTCAAGGACCAAATGATAACGGTCTCCTCCTGTGAAATCAAACCACAGTACCTTTGTGGTGATTATGCCAGAGTCACCCTGTAGGAAGGTCAGCTGAGATGAGGAGAGGGTATGTTAGTGGTATGTGCTCTTGGTGGTTGCTCACTGCAGCCCAGTTTCAAAATTTACATACCTAAGACTAGATACAAGACCCGTACCACCTAAGTAGGATCTCTGGGATTAGGAAACATGGCTCCAGTGACTCTAGAAAATAACAAGAGCAACAAAATCCACGCGTTCAAAAGATACTAGTTACTATCAACCATGGGTCAGGCACAATACCAGCCTCAGAGGATGCAAAGATGATGGAAACAAAATCTCAGCCCCCATATACATAAGTTGCTTCAGTCGTGTCCAGCACTTCGTGATCCTCTGGACTGTAACCCACCAGCCTCCTCTGTCCATGAGGATTCTCCAGGTGAGAATACTGGGGTGGGTTGCCCTGCCCTTCTCCAGGGGATCTTCCCAACCCAGGGATTAAACTCTTATGTCTGCTGCCTTGGCAGGCAGATTCTATACCACTAGTGCCACATGGGACGGCCCCCACAGAAACAGACAAAGAAGAAAACAGTTGTACTATTTCTTGGAAAGAGCTGTGGTTGAGTCGACTAATAACACAGAGTCTTAGAATCCAGGAATGGATTTTCAAAGAACTGTTATAGTCGACAGGTTATTCAGAGATTTCTTATAGATGTTGCTCTTTCCATTGGCAAAACCAAATTCTCCAACAGAAAGATGCACTGGTGAAGTGAGGTCTTCCCATTCCAGCTCTGCTTACCTCTAGAATCCCAACAGAATGGTAGTGGCCAGCAATTTTTGTACATATTTACTCTTGGAAAGTGGTCCTCTATGTTATCTTATCGAGCAGCTCACCTAATCAAAGGTAAACACATGTATCACCTCATTAAGGCTTGTTTTATGGCCCCTTGAAAGTGGTGTTTGAGGTGGAAATATCAGTCAAACTCCTTGTCTGAAACATCTGTAAGGGGGATGCTATGGCAAGCTACAGAGGTTTTCATCTCATATAAAAATAAATTAACTCCTGATGTATATTTGAGAGGATGTCACTGATGGTTCCTCCAAGTGTATTGTGGTCACTGAATTTTGCTGATGTGCTTGCTGGGGCTGTCAAGGTGGACCAAATGAATGGACAGATGCCAAAAAAACAATTATGCTTATTAATGTACGTTGATTGCTTGTTTAGGTCACAAAACATATTAAAAAATACATTAGTATTTAAATCCTGTTGTAGCTGATTGCTTGTAATATAGTGTCTAGTAAAGAATATAATACCTGTAAAGCTTCGTTACGTTATCTAATTAGTAGACTTTGAGTTAAATGGTTGTGATTATGGAAGTGAATAGTTGCCTTTCTAAATAACAAAATGGTAGATTTAAATATATAAAGATGTTGACTTGATTATTTAATATTCATAGCAAAGACAAATCACCTAAATAGAGAGATTAATTCCACATCAATGCAACATTAAAAGGGAGAGAGGATGCCAAGAATCCCATTAATTTGGGATATAGGTGCCTAAAATTTCTACCAAACATTTACACCAAAGAATACCAATGAGACAATAGCAAGCCAATCCCCCTAAGGATAGAGAGGTAAGGCAAAAGAGATTTTAAACTGTACAACTTCATGCAGCAAAATTAAGCATGGTATGTGCCACAAGATATTAAACATAGCCCCCATGAAACTGGGCTACAAAGCACCAGGCTGAGTATTTTGTATACATACAGTTCCATGACCCCTTTCCCCATAAAGTTCCTTGACTATTCACTCTTTCCTTTCTTTACCTTGCCATGAATTCTTACTTTTAAGAAAACATTGTACTACTTGAAATCACCCCACGCCACTTGTATATTCTTGTCATTTTACTGTGTGTTTAACTTAGATAACCCTGGTGAGAACAAAGTTTTAATATATATTTGCCTAGTTGAATGGTCAACTTGAAGGAAAAGAGGTGACCTCTTTTTCCCTATGATTTACACTTGAAGCACACACATTGTGTTCCCCAAGAAGATTGTGTCACCTCCTTCACACTCTGGGAAATTCCATACATCCTAACAAGAACTTCAGTTGAATTGGTGTAATGTGGTTTTTCTGCTCCTTGCCCTATTTCCTTCAGGGCCTTTGAGTCATAAGCCTTTGGTACGACAGTGAATAATCAGTACGACAGCCACCATTTGGTTTTCCCTTTTAACGTTTGGGGGTTACTTTTGAACAGAGTACAACTGCTCGGAAGGGCTTTCTCACAAATTGTTGACCATGGCCGTTGCTACCCCATTGGGCCTTTCATTCTGAACACAGAGGCGGAGAGCACTGATGTCCGTATATCAAGTAATGTGTAACAATTTTTAAAAACACTAAATTTACTGAATCCCCATATTATGTTTTCACACTGCTCTTTCAGAAACTATGCTCACACAATACTCCAATCAACCGATCTTGGCCCTGGCAGGCCCTATTGGAACTAATGGGGCCTGACAGTTCTTCAGTTAAAAATTATACATGAGGGTCACTTTCCCTTAAATTATCTATTGTATGCCAGCTGTTCACAACTGCAGCGCTTCACTTTCTTTGCATTGCGTGAAATGTCTCATTTTCTCATAGCATCCATAGCAACTCCTCTTGTGGATGGCATTGAAGTTAGCACACACCTTCATGCAAATCATGCTAGAGTTGCATTTCCCATTTTCTTTACTTTTTGGGTTCTGGAAAACATTTAGATGGCTCATTTTGCCTGTTTCATGCCACAGCACTTGAGTTTTATTATAATTTCTCATTTGCTGCACAACTTTAGTCTATTTTTATGCTCCTAAATGACGCAGCTTTAAGTACCCATGAGTGGCACTTCCGTGCTGTGAGCGCTATCAGAGACAACCTCGGACAGATAAAACTACTGGTTCTTTGGGTTGGGTTTGGTTTTATGCTGGGGAAAGAAGAGGAGTCATCGCCAAGGGTCGACTTTTGTTTGTCAGGCCTGTTAAAACTGTGGCCAATAGAGCCATTTACAAGAAAAAAATTCACCTAAGTCCTGGTCTGAATGAAGGCCATCTTCTCAAACGTTCCTCGTTACTACAGAGCAGTTATCTTCGGATTATAAATAAAACGAGGCCTTTTTCCCCATTCATTCTTTCTTTCTTTCTAGAATGCCCCAAGTGAAGTATTTGCCCTAGAGTTATTAGACCTCTTTATCAACAAGTGGCTGGGATTTTACTAAGCCTGTACCACCCCCCACCCCACACAGAGTAATGGTCGGGGAAGAGTGGATGTGGTACAAAGATCACAGGTTCGGTCATATTTTCTGCCTTGTTGGTGAAAATGGGGAGGTGGGGTGGGAGGATTTCCTTTAATTATGAAATAAGTGTGATGTTAGTAGTTATTTCTGTAAGCTGGTGAAAATGCCACATATTGGGGCCTCATTTCTAGCATGTGTTACTCTGCATCTACTGAAACAGAGACCCGTGCTTTGGGAATCTTGTAAGCTGGTGAAAATGCCACATATTGGGGCCTCATTTCCAGCATGTGTTACTCTGCATCTACTGAAACAGAGACCCGTGCTCTGGGAATCTTCTGGCTATGTCGGGCCACACAGATGACAACTAGCTTCTGTAGAAACCTGGTCATCTGGAGACTTCCTGAGAACGTGTGATGGTTTTGTAAACCTTGGTGGGTAAGCTGGAGACCGCAGCAGTGTTGGACAAGGGCACATATCGGTGGCAGCGACGTGTCTTTCCCCTTTCCATTGTGTGATCCTCCGGGGTCTGGGGCATTCATATGCAACGACTCTGTGTCTCTTTCAGAAGGACTTGTAAACTCGTTCAAACAGAGGCACACAGTTTGCAATTGTTGCGGTACTGAGTGGGTGTAGAGAAGCTCGGGCTGCAGCCTGGTCCAGTTGCAGATAGAATAAAACTGACAGTGATGCAATGGGCCTGGCATGTAGACAACTCCGTGGGATGGATGAATGGTGTGGCTTTTGCCGTCCCTCCGGTGGTGGTAGGCCCTGTAATAGCTAGCGTAGGAAGGGTGGTGAAAATTGATATGCACTATTACTACATGTATAAAACTTAACACTGGGGCCATTGCACAGGTGGGGGGTTCCTGTTTATTGATTTTTATGACTTGGTTAGAACACACGCCTAATGCTTTTACACTCCTGGAGCTCTGGGAGGGATCACCTTAGGTAATAAACCTTTTCGTACTTTGCAATCGCTCACAATTTACATGGGGTCTCACATTATCCAGTACAAAGCTCAGTGGCCCCCCTCTACTTGGTTTTAGGAGTGCTATAAAAAAAAGCCAAGAAAATAACTCTAGCATTTACTTTGAATTTTTAAAAAGCCTGTCCACTCCTGCTATGAAAATGGCCCCTAATTCTAATTACTCATATTTCCAAGAAAAATTAGTCACGCAAACTTATGTTATGTGTTACCTCAGAGGTTGAAAGCAAATTAGGTTTCCAATAAGACAGTACATCAAACAAAGTAGCATGTTCTTGATGCCTATGACTTTTTTTTTTAGAATTATGGTTGGACATTTTTGGCAGACAGATTGTCTTTTGCTCTATCAAAATGACAGTTTCTTTTGTAACTGCAACATTCATAATTAGAAGGAGAGAAGCAATCTGCCCAATTTAATATACTAAAAGAAGTTTAGAGTCTCTGCTAGTAATTTCATTATTTTAAAATTTGAATTAATTGACTTAAAATAATACAGTTAAGAAGTATAACTAGCAGGATTATGGAGAAAGGCTTCTTTTTCCTTGAAGAAAAAAAAAGCACTCTTAGTCTTATACTTCATATGAGATTAAATTTTTCTGTTTATGCCAGGTGCCCTGTTCTAAGATTCAGAGCAAGAATGTGGATATTCATCCTTGCAACAGAGCTGAGAGAAGTTGTAGGGAAAACCCTGGGAACAAGGTCACTTTAAACAAAAATGTTCTCCAAGTTTCCCATGCTTAAGAGCCTGGCTGGACTTAATTAAAGTCAATGGATGACCAAAAAGAGGTGAGGGGGCGGGGAAAGGAAAGAAAAGAAAATGAAAGGAAAAACCACCACACACCCCACTTCAATCTCTTTCTGGGTTACTCTTCACATTCCATCCTTAGCCGTTGATGTTCAAGCTCTTTAAATCTAGCAAGAATAATATTTCTTGAATCCCTTAACAGCACTGATGTGTCCATGGTGTAATATCACGCTTCCCATTCCACATCCCTAATCTACGTCACTTAGGTGGCCCTCACCCCTACCGCTGCAACAAAAACAAATCCAGCTTCACATTCAGAATGAAATCATCATAACATAGCGACCTTGTTCTGGACGTGATGTTTGGTTTCAGCAACCCTCTTTTATGCAGCCCTGGCCAAGCTTAACATTTCCTGTTGGCTCAGAGGGTAACCTTTCTTCATATTTTCTTCAAGATCTCTCTTTAGGAGACCCAGTGTGCTGCTGCCTAGAATGCACAGGGCCAAAGTTTTGGAAAGTTGAAATGCATGAGCATTGAAGACCTATTTTCTCCTAAAATGGAATGAAGCCCCTACTCATTTTAAAGAATACATACCCAGCAAGATTTATTTTCACCCTTCCTGTATAATTTTTGTCATACTCAACTCTAAAGGAAGCCAACTCTTTAGCTCTGTTACCTCATTTTGAACCTTAGCTGACTTTCATCTTGGCAGTGAACCTGAATGTGACAAAGATTAAAAAACAAACAAACAAACAAAAAACCCAAAATGCTTTATGTATGAGCTGTTGGGTGTTTTTCCCTCCCATCAGAGATTACCACACTAGGTACCACATACATTAAGGGGTATGTTTATAAGACAGCAGGAAATTTTTTAACCCTCAAAACTTTCTGATTATAGACTGTGCTCTAAATCTGTAGGGGCTGTGTTCCCATTCCCATGCTCTTTGACAAGTATGTCGCTTGCAGACCAGCAAGTGAAAAGGCAAACTTCCCCATGGCAGTTCTGAAATCTGATGTAAAACATAGAGACTGGGGGACTCAGAGCACAGATTATACCCAACACCTACATCTCAAAATTTCCTCTAGTATTTTAGTAGTTGCAGCTTTCCTTTTTTGCAGTCCTGTGTCCCACAGAAGTGACATTTTGTTCTGTTCTCATTCATCCTAATCTACTTAGTTATATATTGAAAGATATACACACTTATATAACCCAGGAAGCCAGGGATTAAAGCACAGTGTATTTTAACACAGTTTCTTCTACTCTAATTGCTTCCAGCTTAAGGTTTGGATTGACGTGGGCTATGGGTTTATGTCAACTTCTATAGATATTTTTATTTGCATATGTGGGTATTTATGTATGTGTGTACATAGATGTGTGACTTCAGGCTCTGCTGACTTACTGTTTTCTATGTGTTCATTATAAACAGCAGGTAGGCAGACAGTGCACCTCACCCACTCTTGTCCACATCATTCAAAAACCATTGGAGGATTTCCATTCTAAATTAAATGCATCCATGGTTAGGTCTTTTATCAATTCTTTAGTCTTAGTATCTCAAAATTCTGAAGTCTTCTTCCTTTGTCTCCAACAGGGAAAATGCTGAAAGCATTTCCACCTGGATGTTTAAATTATTTAAGTTGCAGGAACCAGACCTTTTCCCTCCTGAGTAGTTGTGGGTTTTAAAGGCTAAAATTGCTTCATCATGCCAAAGTGAAAGTATGCATAAATTATTTAGTTAAACCTGAGAAAATACAGACTTTTCCCAGTGATCTTTCAAAGGCTGCCTACTTAAATTTCAGAAGAATGGGCAGGATTTTTTTTCCTCTTACAAAATTAAAGTATCAGCTGTGTTTTCTATCAGAAATATGAACAAAATTACAAAGTGATTTTTTTTAAGTCTAAGTCTCATGATATCTAGTATATCTATGTCATGCCCCAAGTGAATAGTATGGCCTGAATCAATGCCAGTAAGACCCATCCAGCTGACAAGACCCTCCTGAATGTTTCTTATGAACGTCAGGTACCTTGTTGCAAGTCTCTCCTTGATGCTAACGGAAACGTTTCTATGCTTCCACAGTTTATGTCTCAGTCATAAAAATATGAAACAAGGAAGGAATGATGTTATAATTTTATCATTTAAATAAATAAACATATGACAAAATGGAAAGAAAATATAAAGCCAAGAAATTTTAAAATGTTATCAAAATTTGGTTGACACTTTAAATTTGCTTTTTGTTCCTTACTTTAACTGTAGTAAATAAAAATGCCTGGAAGTGTGAAATAGTGTGTGGTGGCATGTGATGGTGATGGGCCCTGTTTGTGCGTGTGTAACACAAATAACATGAAAGAATGAAAACGGCCGATGAGTATGGGCAGTAGTCAGCCAAGTTCAAGTTCCTAGAAAGTGAGGAACTCAGTTTCTCATGTACGTTACAGAATCTGTGACATTATATACCAGTCCTCTAGTCTTAGCATTAATACTCCAGTGACATTCTCATGACCTAAAGAAGAACAGTATTTTTAACTGAATACCTAACTTCAAATTCTAAAAGAAGAATTAACTGAGGAAGAAAAAAAGGGAACCAAAAAGATACCTTTATGAGTTATTTAGTACATAGCTGTCTGTTCATTTGTGACATCCATTTGAGTTTTATGGTCAGAGATACTGGGAGGGGAGAGTGAACAGGCTAGAGGATCAGCAGACAACTTTCATGAAGTATTACAGAAAAAAAGAAGTTAAGTTCTCCAAGAAAGATAAAACCTATTCTATCCTGAAGTGATGGACATCACGTATCCCATAAGTACATGTTTAAAATATTGTACACCAGGTGTTCTTCCTTAGATCTAACTTTCTTTCCCCACAACTTGTAGTTCAGTCGTTCTTGACCTTGCCTTAGCTCCCACCTCTCCTCTCCCTCTCCTGCCCAGGCACAGATGTAGCCATTGAATCAGATAGACAGGGTGTTACACACTCTACGGATAATTAGAAATCCTATTTTGGCTTTTGTGTACTTACTTAGATCTGTACCCCATAGTTGATGAAACGAATACAGAGAGAATCTGGACTCAAATAGGATCTGGAGGCAGGAACTAGACCCAGATTCTGACAATGGGTGATTTGGGCGAAACTCATTTAAAATTTCTGGATCTCAGTATACTCATCTGTAAAATTGTGATAATAATTACTCCCTCTCCCTTCAAAGGGTAGTTATGAGAATGAAGTAAAAAAATGTTCTAGGAACAGGCTCTGCTGTTAGGAGATTAATGCATAAATGCCAGGTAGTATTATACAATCAACTTGTCCTCCTAAACTTAGAAGAAGAAAAGGGTGTTTCAGGCACATGGGAGACTCTGGAGATGGAGCGATCATAGGATGAGATACAGAGGATGAGATACAGGAGAGATACAGAGGATGATAGGCCATTTTCTTCTGTATGTATTTCTTCGGGAAGAGGTCAGTGTACCACACCGAGGGATGGCTCCCTGGCCAGGATAGTGATAGGAAAACCTGGCTGGTGGTGACCAAGAGAGCTGGGTTGACTGAGAATAAACAGGAGGGAAACCTAGCAGTCAGGTGACTTTTTTCTAACTGCAGCAGGTTCTCAGATCCCTTAGCTGGCCCAGGATGAGAGAGCAGTCGGTAAAGAGAGTCTGGCACTGTCAATGTAAGTCTCAGTGTCATCTGATTGTGAAATCTGCCTGTTTGCATTCTCATACAGTACTGGAGCTTAAGCCGTGGCCACTCTGTGAATGACTATGCAAGAACGGGATCTAAGACCAATGTGGGGTGTGTATGTGTGTGTAAGGGGGGGTGTTGACTGAGGAAGGAGGATTCATTAGTTATCTGAAGGAAATTTATTGGATACTCCACCAAACGTATTCACGGCATCCACTATTGTAATTTGGGTAATGATTTTTTTTTAATACCAGATACACAATATATTGAAGAATTTGCAAAAAAGTTTCCCCATTCGAGTCACTATTAACCATGATAGAAGTAATGAGGACTGGTCCAGGAAAGAAAGAAAGTAGGAAGTACAAACCTGTCTAATTCCCACTGCAGTTACTTGAGGAAAGTTGAAACACAAGAAACCAAAAAGTGACTTATAAATACTTTTTTAAAGCTTTTTTTTAAAAAAAGTCCCATACTTATCACTGAACTGTCTGCTTATGGTAGGAGCTGGAAGAATCACTCCAATCCACTCAGCTGTACTTAGATTTTAAATTGTTGTTTCCCTTTCTCTTACACTACTACAAGAGAGAGGAAATGCCTAGGCAAATAAACTCTGTTAAAATAACTTTACGGTTGAGACACAGTTTGACAAAAGCAAAGGAAATTCAGAGTCACTGCTCACACTCTATCCTCAGCTGATTCCACTGCGGAAAATAAAATGCTTTGAAAAAACTCAAAACACACCATGGAACAAACTCGGGATAGACTCAGTCTTACGAGACAGGCTTCTTAAATACCGATGACTGACTTCACTCTCTTTGCCTTATTGTAAAAGAACTGCAATTACATACATCCATCATGAATCTGATCAGAGTTAAAGAAAAGTGTTTGGCTGAGTACTGTTTGAAAAATGTTTGTTTGTTTGTTTTAAAAAAAAGATCTCATGAGTCTAACTCAAAGCAGTAGCTTCTTGGGGGTCAGTAAGCTGCTTTGAAATATGCTTTAATGATAATAGCTTCCTAGGAGTCAGGTAAGATTAGATACTAGAATTAACCTCTTTCCAGCAACTCTGTTGCTCAGAGAGGAAAAAAGTGAGAGAGAGAAAGAGAAATATTTTGACTAAAATCTAATATTAACTACTGTTGTACAAATTATCAATCTAACAGAGAGGTGATATATCATTTCTATTAAACTTATAAGAGTATAAAGTTAATTCCCTCCAGGAAAGCCTTTCTAAAAAAATATAAATTGTATTTTGAGAGTTAATCAATTTGCTTTTTCTCTTTGGCAGTTTAATTGAAGCCTCCAAACTGTATACTTCCTCAAAGTATCAGAAAGCAAATATCAATCGTGCAGCTATAAAATCAACTCTTAATTTTCTTTCAGTGAAGTAGCAGATAGTCAGCCTGTAAATTTTACCTATATTACTATGGGGTTGCAGTGCTATAAATTCAAAACAGTGTGCAGGTTGGTGGAAATTGAGGTCCAGGCAGCAAGGCATGTCCATAAACTTTTCTCAGGTTATTGGAACAGAACGAATCAAAAGTGGTTCCTGGTTGTATGATATTCTCTTTTGATAGAGCAGACTTCTTGTCGTTAGCAATCCAAGTGCAGGGGTTAGTCAGAGCAGAATGTAATTTCTAGCAATCTGACAGACCTGCGGATTGAAGCGGCAGGTTTTCCCTTCCGATTTCAGGGAATTGCTTCTTACTGTGACAAATGATTAGCTGTTATCTCTGACTGAATTTGATTTCTACAAGCAGCTGAGTCAGGTAACTTTGCAGCGTTTGAGGGAGTTTTTACAGGAAATGAAATCGGCTCCCTAGTCATATGTGGACCAAATGAAATCTTCCCTGTCAGGGCAAAATTGTGCTTTTGGTTAATTAGAGGCAGATTTAGCATTGAGGGCATGTGTGGTGATGTATGTGATGTGTGTCAGGGGTGTGTGTGTGTGTTTAGGTGTGTGATGCTATGATGGTGTTAGCAGGCACATCCTTGTGTGTACTTCACATATGTGAAGGATAATTTCGTGGTTCCTCCTAACTTTAAATGCTGTGTTCAAACGAAACCCCTACACGCTGTGCAGGCCTAGGCTTTTTGTATAAACTACAAGTGAGGACAGTTATATGAGTATCAGAATGATGAGGTTCTCAAATCAAAATGTCCTGCTTTCAAAAGAGTTTGAACTGCGGTATTAATCAAAACACAATAGGTATTCCCTGAGCATGGTTTTCACCAAAATATGCATCAAAGGGCAGCTGCTTTCAAAGCCAAAGGTTTAGGTAAAATAATTGATCCTTCATGTCACTAGGCTTGTGTGTATATTTTAAACAGTAAGAGGTTCCGGTGATGGCAAACGTCTTCTGGATGATAAAACAAAAAAACTGGCATGGGAAACTCCAGGTTTACTCAGTGCTTCTTGTCATTCACTTTTGATGGAACCTTGACAGTGTCTACACAATTATGATCAGACTTATCCTTCTGTTTAGAGTTCATAATTGCTCTAGAAATCTTGAGTTTCAGTAGTTTGCTTTTAGTTTCAAGCAGTTTGTGAGTCTTATAAAAAGTTACTAGGGGATGTTTAGTAGT
>NC_037329.1:52245137-52247637 GCF_002263795.3 Bos taurus
AGGTGCCTCCAAACTCCTAAATTTTATCTTTCATGCTTGCATGTTATGCTCTTTCAATGCCCTCAAGTGCCCTTTGCCAAACTTAGAAACCGAGAAAAAATAAAACCTCATTGGCCCAGTATGATTACCGTAAATTATCATAGGATACAATCACAAAAGTACTATAGGAGGGAAATACACGGAACCTCCTCTCACCTAAAACTGACCCTGAACTTAGCAAATAACGACAACAGCAATAATAATATCTAGCATTTGTCGCACACATACTGTGTGCCAAGCTCTAGGTCTTTTACATATTTGGACTCCTTAATCCTCATAGCCACCAGTGAGATAGATACTGTCATCATTGCCCATTCAATAGAGGAAGGCCCTGAAGTAGATTAAATAATTTTTCCAAAACTCATAGGTTAGTAAGTAGAGAAGCTAGAGCTCAAATTTAAGCATTTTGACCCCAGAGCCCATAGAAAAAGGAATTGTACGGGAGAGAGAAGCACTCATTCATATTGCTGAGCTTTTCCAACTTCCAGTACGAGGCTGTTTCCCCTTTCTTCACTTCCTTTTTGGAATTGGCCCATCAGGGCGGCCAAATGGACTCGTCAAGAAAGGCACGTAAACCTGGAATTCCTTACTCAGCTTCTGGTTAAGGGTCACCATGCTGCCAGGGTCAAAGGGGCCTCAACATGTCCAGGTGGTCTGGTGCCTTTTTTATGGCTTATTAGTTTATCTTTAACATAGACGGGGAGAAGAAGCTAGAGAGTTATGAGAAAATGTGTTCTTTGTAGTCAGAAATATACTCTCATGAAGAATAAACAAGATGGAAGTAAGAGTAACTCAGAGAATAAATAAAAGGAAGGAATAAATAAAATATACAGGACACATTTGATGGTCATAAACAAAATCCAGCAATCAAAGAAAGGAGATATTTAGATATGTTAGACATATAGTAAATACCATAGATTGTATATAAACCTCTTCCCTGGTGGCTTAGACAGTAAGAATCTGCCTGCAATGCAGGAGACCTGGGTTCAATCCATGGGTTGGGAAAATCCCCTGGAAAAGGAAATGGCAACCCACTCCAGTGTTCCTGCCTGGAGAATCCCATGGACAGGGGAGCCCAGCGGGCTACAGTCCATGGGGTCACAAAGAGTCAGACATGACTGAGCAATTAACACCACACTACTTACTACTATAGATTTCATAGGCAAAGGAATAAAAGTCACTTATGTAAATTTGCTCTACTTTTTCATAAGCTTCTTGTGAGTTATCCGCATCAACCACCATCAGAACTCACTCCTTTGTAAAATTAAAGCTACTACTACTGCCCAGATACTGAGCAGCCAGAGAAATGCTTGTGTTTATAATAAAACAGAACAGGGGTGTGAAGAATTTAGGAGGTGACATTTAGAGAAGTATGATAACTTCTAAACACCAAAGTGCTTCTCAACTTTTATCAAACTTTAAAATCAGTCTTCTGAAATTTACAGTTATTAAGCTTGATCCTTAATCTTTAGGACGGTGCCCTTATGAGTCATCAAACAAGTGTTTGAGTGAAGAAAAAAAGCAAGAGTAGACTGATTAATGAGCATTAAAATACCCTGGGATCTAGGAATACCCACAGTCAAGAGCTCTGTGCCCTGATAAATATTCATCTAAAAGAGCTGCTGAGCCTTGCGGAAAATATGGTATGTGTATAATATGTTCTGCAAAAACAGAGTCCTGAAGAGAAAAAAATATATATATAATATATACATATATGTATATTTATTTCACATTAGTGTATGTGTGTATATACTCAATCTTAACTGAACAGAAAAACTGTTCACTTCTAGATTGAGGAAAAGGAGAAGAGGGGACATGGGAAGGAAGGAAGGAAGCTTCAATATCCTTTGACCTCTGACTTAGGGCCTATTTGGGAAAATGAAAGGAGTTGGTACATGGCATCTTCCAAGAGATCAAATGAACATATGAAATTGTATTGCCCACCCAGTGCAAATGTTTTTAGATGTGCTCCCCAATAGGTGGGCCAAGATTGCCAAGTCTAACTGCCAGTATAAAAGAACTTGAGCTCTTAATTTCAGGGCAAAAAATGAAGGAGGAGGGAAGGAAATGGCTCTGGGTAAGAGGATCCTCACATGTCTGACCACCTCTGAATGGCTGATGCAACTTCAACCTAAAAGTAAAAGCATGGATATGTTTTTAATTTGTTGGTAAAGAATTAAATTGCATAACTTTCTGAAACACTGAGATTGTTGATATTGCAAAGCTACCAGTAATTATAATCCTGAGATTCCCTAAAGTGGCAAGTCTATGAATGCTGTCTAAAATGACTCTGCATTTGCTAGTCAGGTAAGGTTCTTAAGGAATTTTCTCCAATTCTGACATCCATTTTCACCTCTCTTCCCACCCCACTCCACGAAAGGTTGGGTGGCATTATTCTGTCTCTGTTGGGGGCTGCAAATGGAAGCTCTGGAGGGAGAAAGGTTAGACTTGGTTTGCAGCT
>NC_037329.1:52250137-52252637 GCF_002263795.3 Bos taurus
CCCAAGGACCTAAGTTTGAATAAAAACATAAGTCTTGAGACATGTCCAAATTGATAAAGCATTGAATTAACATTTCAGGAAGTTTCATGTATACATTTAATCAAATTGGAAAATACTGAAATTTTACTATTTGAAAAGTCTAGTAAAAATGGGACAACACATGAGAATTTTATCATTATTTCAAGTACAACTATATTCCAAAATTTCAAAATGCTTTCCTATGCTGTGCAAAGTGTATGCACAAAAAGACAAGTGCAGATTAAGAAAACTGATATATATTTTAGTTCTAAACTTTTTTAATGGTTTCTCATATGTATGACCAGTGTAGCCATTGCTTTAAAATGTATCATGTAAATATAAACACACTCTATCAAAAAAAGATAAAGAATGATATAAATGTTGTCAATGGAAAAATAGTAGTGGGAAAATACACCTTCTATGTCTTTCTATTAATTTATATGCTTTGTAAAGGAAAATAAACTGTTCACACCCAAAATAAAAAAATATCTCTATGAAACATGTTTGATATATTTTCATTTGTCAAGTAATTTGAAATTTTGAAGAAGTTTATATATGTTGGGTCTGTAGTTTCCTCTTTCAAAAATATTAGCTGTTCCAGAGGGTACTGATTAATTTTTAATTTATTTTGTAAAAAATATTTGAAGAGTGACTTATTCTAAGTCTTAACAATATTAGTGTCCCCTGGCTTGAAAACTGAGAAGGCACAATGATATATAGCTTTCTTTTCCTGCCTTAAGTTAAAATATGAAAACCCTTTCATGGATTTATTATATAGATTCTGGATAATTCTGCCACTCTAAAACTAATTTTAAAAGAGTTAAATTAAGTATTTTGATATAGTACTTGTATTCTTCACTAAAATATGTATACACATATGCAGTAGTGTGGCCTCTCTGGGCCCAATACCATAAGTGATTTGTAAAATGATTCTATGATTTTCCACCATAAAACATTACAAAAGGCAGTTCTTGATATAAAATGTTACAGTCATTATATGAAGACCCCTATCCAGGTCTTCACCTCCACGAGAGACAACTTTAATTTATGTAGTTCTTCTATCATCAAGGAAGAGTCTGAATTTTTGAGGATTGGCCTTTATCTGCCCTAAACCTCTAACATTCCACTGTATCTCAATGAAATGGAGGTTCTGTTCTTTTTGCCTAGGGCTTCTGATAAGTGTTTGAAGACTATGTAAACTTCTGAATAATAACTTTCAGTAAGGCAGAAGTCTTCAATATCTTAGTATCATTTTGTACAGTATTATTCTGCTCTGCAAGATAATGCGTTATCAATACTTCATAAGATAACTGTGGGCAGAGAATGGATACAATTCATAGTTACTTTCAAACTGTCCTTTTTTTAAGGCTGTGGGTCATAGATCATGCAGCTGTCAACTAAAAAAGAGATCATCTTGATGACTGAAATGAAACTAACACAGAAAAGGGTGTCTTACATCTAAAACTCTTAGGCAGGACTTAGTAAATTATTCCAAAATTCCAAAAGAAATAAGGAATGAAGATTTTAGGCTTATTTGTTTACAGCGAAAGGGTGGCATCTTTATCCGTTTGAGGAATTTTCCTTGTCACCTCAGGAAGTGAAAATTTACTTTTTTTTCTTTTTTTGAAAACAAACACTGGTGTGATTGTTTAATTTGTATAACCTGTTACTTGAGGTAAAAATGAAGAAGCATATGATTTGGTCTCTCTCTGCAGTGAAGGAGGGTAGTCTGTAGAAATTACTGCACTAACTAAAGGTCTAAAATGAAAGCCCTTTTGTGACTAAGATAAACCCAGAAGTGCTGTGACTTTCTGATTTTTGCCACATCCAGGCTTAGGCCACCAAGCGGCCAGGGTCAGCAAATTCCACTACCTGCAAATGAAGCAGCGGCAAGTAAGGACTGGGGCTCGCGAAAAAGCAGTAGAACCATACTAGGGAACGGCACCAGGCCACCTGTCCGACTCTCTCTCTCTCAACTGAAGGAGAGGAAGGGAGGGAATGGAAGGGTGGTCATTGAACTACTTTTAGAGCAAGGCTGCAGATAAGAGTTGTGATGTCCAAACAGAGCTGTGTCTCTGACAACCAGATTGTTCCAAGCACAGGTCTTCCTGCTCCTGAAAACTTGCTGCTGCTCTATTTGTTTACATGCTGTTTGGGTGGCAGAAACGGGAAAAGCCTGGGTGAAACCCACTGCAGGAAGACTGAAAAGACTCAACCATATGCCCTGTCATCTAAAGCCCCCTCCGGTTATTTAAATATTCTGAAGGTTGAGACATCGATCTGTCCATTATTCTGTCCCTTGCCTTGTGACATTATTCTAATTCATTGACCTTGATTATAATTTATACCACCAACATAAGCCTCAGAACTAAGACCTGACCTTGATTTAGTCTATTTAGGTGTAAAGAAGTGTAAAGAGAACTCCCACTCTAGCTCCTAAAGTAGAAAATTTGAACAAGCTAAGCCATGTATGTGACTCAGT
>NC_037329.1:52255137-52260137 GCF_002263795.3 Bos taurus
CTACTTCAGAAGAGGGGAGGGGTTCATGGAAGGTTTGGGAAAGGAGGAGGTTTGATTTTGTCCACTATAAGAGCTAAAAGTGTCTTTGAGTTAGTATCTACTGATGTATCTTAGAAAAATGTACAGTTACAGACCTTAGGGTGGGGCAACTATGAAACAACCAGAGAAAATTGTTATAGTTTTTCTACTTCATGTTTATTTTTTACAAAACATTCCAACATACCCTGGCAGTTACTGACTTTACACCTTTTATGGGCTTTGAAAGTTGTGTAACCTTTTCAGAGGAAGGTGATAGACACAATATCTATTTACACAAGGACACATTTCCCCTTTCTTTATATTCAGTTTATTCAAGGTTTTATTTCCAAGGTCTTATTACTATAAAACTTAAAGCTAGACAAGGTCTGCCCTCATGTCAGATAAAAAAATACCAAAACAATTTTGATGGCTCAGAGGCTTATTATTTCATACTTCCAGGTCCTAAATAAATTACAGTTATTTTCGCATTCCTCTTGAATATCCTTCAGGCATGATAATCAGCATACTTTTCTGTATAATTTCCTGATACTTTCTTTTTGATTGTTGATATAAAGCAGATTGTTGAATGAGCATGGATTCTAGCGATTAGAGAATCTTCTAAAAGTCTTTACTTCCTTGTGACATATTGTTGGGAGACATAGTCATTTGATGGATTAATAAAACATTGTGGAATTTCTGGCAAATAAATATATAATGCATAGAAAACTATTTGTGTATAGCAATTGTTAGGTGGTCTTCCCTCAATGTGCCATCACACTGGGCTTGCTTATGAAGATGCTGTTAGACTTTTTCAGTCATTGAAGGGAATGACTTGTGTTCTGGAGTGTAGATTAGCTAAGTATTATATCCATAGAGCATAAGCATATGATAGATGTAGCAAGAAAGTGAAGCTGAGAATATTGCTAGAGGACAGAAATTACAACTATAAAAACTCACTAAATGAAAGGAGAGGAAGGAGTCATGTGTGATTCAAACATTAATACAATGAGTAGTTTCCTTTGGTGGGAGTTAAATAAGATAATCAAAACCATTATGAGTTCTAGATACAAAGGAAAACCCTAATATGCTTGTTTTTGTAAAAAAATAACAACAATAAAATAGATACTAAGTCTTTGGGTAAGCATAAATTTCACTTAGAACATTGTGACCTAGGAATATGGTGTCTTCTTGAAAGATAACAATTTACTGTGCGAATTCTCTGACCAATACTGTTTTTATGATAGTTTGGGGAAGGGAGGATCCTTTTATTTTTATTTGCCATTACCTTTATACTTCCTTTCTAAGGAAGAGGTTTGGAGAGGAAAATTATATAACTGACATGTTATTACCTGCATGTGGGAACTTATGTGGAGCCCCAGCAAATTTCTGGTAATTTTAACCTTTTTTTTAAAAATCTCTAACATAAAACTGCAAAGTGCTTTCAGGTACAGAGAAGCTGCTATCATTTCTAGAGGGGATGAGTGGTTACAGTCATCCCAAGATGATCCTATAATAGGAAGTTGGTGGAGTCTCAGAACTTGCCCTTCCCACTGGGGCCACTGCACTGCAGAATTTCCTCTCTCATTTCACTTAATATGCATATTTTTTACATAGCTAATCTGAAATGGAAACATTTTTATCCCTATATTCAAAACTGCTTTTGTTTTATCAGCTGACATTTTACAACTCATTAATTTATAATGCGGATTTAATGCCTTTGAATGTTCCTGGGATAAAAAATTAAAGTGACCAAGCTAGTTTGTATAAAGGCTGACTGTAGTATGTTCATAGTAGTTCTTTTATATCAGTGTTTTGTACTGGAGAGCACATTCCATGGGAATATTTCAAACTGGCATGGTCCCTTCTTCTAGCATTACTTAATCTTGCATCCCCATGTGATAAAGTTATTCCCATTTTTAAATAGTGAAATTAAGGCTCATGCATTTCAGTGACACATATCCAAATTCAGAAGAAAAAAAAAAATCTCTGTTTGAATTTGCTTTGCCTTGTTGTGTCTGTCATGAGATGCCCCCACCCCGCCGCTGCTTATTAAATGAGAACTTGAACCTTGATTGAGTCCTGTGATCTTTATCCATCTAAGTGCAGAGGAGACAAGTGAGCTGTGATAAAGAAGGGCTATCAAGGATAAATCTTCCCTGGAAAAACAAGTTGCTGGATAAAAATCCTTGAAGAAGAGCTGCAATCTGTTTTTAATAGCATAGTACCTGGAAGTCAAATTTTGGGGGGGAAAGGAAGGAATAAAAAGCCAGTGTTCAGGTGAAGAGTCTTAGAACATCCCCCAACACTTACCACACATAAAGACATTCTAAGAAAGCAACTAAACCATAACCCAGTGGCTCACATAGAAATGTTCTCCAAACATCTAAGAGATTTAGGAAACCAAATGACTCAGAAAATTCCAAAGGACTTCTTTTAAAGTTTAAGCCGTATTACCAGAAGAAACATTTCTAAAATGAGGTTGTATGTCTGTCTCGTGTATTAGCTGAAGTATGAAGCATATGCTCTCCTATTATGGACCTCTTACTTGATACTTTTGCAAATCAATTTTTAAAAATAATTTTTTTTTTGCCGCACCATGTGGCATACAGGGTCTTTATTCCCTAACCAGAGATTGAACCCATGCTCCATGCATTGGGAGTGTAGAGTCTTAACCACTGGACCAGCGGGGAAGCCCCTGCAAATCAATCTTAAAGTGAAGCACCAACACCAGAACTGTGACTGGCACACATTCAGATCTTCATGTTTCATTTAGAGCTACCACATGGCTCAGCTCAGACAAGACACTGGAGCCATGGTCCCATCTTTATTATTTTGGCAGTTATCAGTGTTTTATGCTCCACAAACTGCAATCACACAAGCAATTTTGTAGGCTTCTTGTGGCAGCCTCACAGACAGGGAGCCCCTTATCGTTGTTTTTTCCCAGTTATACCAAGTTTCCTTGGATGATAGGCCAAGGCCACACAGCTGGTTATATGTTAGGATTGGGACAAGAAGACAGGTCTTCAAGCTCGTAATTCTGGAAACTGCCGCTTTATTTCTATTGTTTTCAAAGTATTGTGGGAAACATGGGTGTATTGTTAGATTCTGGTAATTGATCAAATTGGTATGCTTCTATAACTCAAATTAAAGGGATCCATGAAAGTAACAATCATCAAAGCAATTTAAAATTAAGTGACAATTTTCATTTGGGGGCATAAAACCGCCCAAAGTCCCAGGGATTTCCATTCCTTTACTATGATTGTGTGGAGTTTAAATTTAGATTGCATTCTTCTTGGAGAGTGTGTATTATTATGTATATTTCCATGTGGCTGTCGTGTGCCTGGAACTGTGCTTTTAGCCTCAGGCTTTGCCACCAGCTGGCTGCAGGGCCGTGGGTGCGTCATCTGACCTCATTGTACCTGTAGAACTTCCGTTGTCCAGGGCTGACCTCAAGTGTACTTCTGCACTACAATTCTATAATGCTATGTCTCCAAATATTGGGTTGGCCAAAAAGTTCATTTGGATATTTCAGTAACATCTTGTGGAAAACCCAAACAAAGTATTTGGCCACCCAACAGACAGGAAGCTTCCTGAGGTAAGAATAGCGCATCCCTGTGTCCTCTGGACGCAACACTTTGCAGGTATTATATAAATATTTGATGACGGCATCAGAAGACTTATTGGCACACTTAGCTTGAGTGGAGTTATAGAAAATCATTATTGACCGCCTTATTAACAATTAACTTTCTATAATCTGCATATGTAATTTTCCTTTCCGTCAATGAAACGTCTGCTTCTGGTGAAGATGAAGTATTGCCCCTTCGTATCAGTTCTTTGACATGTTAATACATTAGCAACTGATATCTTATTTGTACCATAACTGACAGAATAATGTAGAGAAAGCATATAAGTATGAAAAGGGGTTAGTTAGGTAACATTGTATAGGGCATCTTCAAAACAACAGTTCTGGTATTTCAAATGTCAAGCTAATTATCAGCAATGTTTAAATGCTATGATAGGCCATTTTTGCAAATGCTGAAATTTTCCGTCAGGTATGGACATTATAAAAATGTCAAGTTTTGCTACTATTCTGTTACATGTCACCAGAATACAAAAATCTGAAAAAAGTTGTATCAACAGACAATAAAGGGAAACCATTATTTGTTTTGCATATGATTTGTAAAATTAATTGGTCTGGTGATAAAATTTAGAGTATTGTTTACTTAGAAGGAAGAATAGAGAGGATTTAATGCAATCTGGTGAGGTGAAAAGAATGCTTATTATAAATAAACTATGAAGCCTTTTAAATACAGGTTTTTAGTAATGCACATTCAGATATATCTTTCCAGGCCCATTTGCTACAAAGCAAATTTAAGTATCAGCTTTATACCCTTTGGTAACCCCATATTACACATACAGTTTTAGAGAAAATGAAACTTTAATATGATTCCACACAAAATGGGGAGCCATGCCAATAATTCATATGCACTTCATATGCAAATAGTTTTATCTTATCCATCAATTATCATGTAAACACAGTATCACGTGGCAAATCTCCCTGTAATACAGTACAGTACCTGTGTATAATTATGGGTGTATTTTGCCAATGCAACTGTTACACAGAATTGTAATTAATTCCTCTGAAGATTACTAGGAGAGTTTTGGATACTGATGCTGTTTTTGGACATTTATTACTGCTCTTTAGTTGGCTTTTTGCTGTGCCTCAGAGACAGATGTAAAATTAGTGTCTATTTTGAGCCAGCAAACAGTACATCTTTCCTCTTGTTTATTGAATTGCAGAAAGGAATTCTTTGGGCTCCCACTTCTTTGTGGTTTTGAAGTAACTGTCTGTTTTTCTGCCAGCCATGTAGCTCTAATACATGTATAAAATTTTGCTGAGACTTGTGCAAGGGGTGGTTTATTTGGCCTAAAGTAAGGACCAACTAGAACTTTGTTACACTATGTAGGTGGCTCTATGCTTT
>NC_037329.1:52262637-52305137 GCF_002263795.3 Bos taurus
AATAGATGGACATTGTGTGTGTGTGTGTGTGTCTACTGTTTCTAGGAATAAAACCACAGCTAATATAGTGAAGTCACATCGTATTTATAGTATATTTTATAGTAAACACTCCCATGTCACTAAACTAATAAAATTGTCAATTGCAGATCTATTTTATGAGTTTGTGTAGACTTGTCAAAAGTGCATATTGCAGTATGTCTCTGTGTATATAGGCATATTTTTGAGTACATGTGTTTCTGTGGCTTTTCAAATTTTCCCATCTTTTTAGCAAAAAATTGTTTGAAATCAGAAAAAGTACCCAGCTAGAGCTGAATAAGAATTCAAATGCTAAAACATGAAAAACATTCGTTTTATTTTCCTGATGTGGTTGAGTAATTAAGTTTTGAAAATATTCATTATTTTCTATTTAACTAAACGATTAAGGGCCAACTGATCCTTTTCAGCAGAGTGTTTAGAGAGTGTATGTCTGTGCTTTCTCTTCAGTGGTGAACTATGACAATGTAGTGGACACGGGTTCTGAAACTGATGAAGAAGACAAGCCTCAGATCGCTGAGGAGGACGGGATTGCTAACCCTCTGGACCAGGAGAGAAGTCCAGCTAGCGTGCCCAACCATGAGTCCTCCCCACACGTGAGCCAAGCTCTGTTGCCAAGAGAGGAAGAGGAAGATGAGATAAGAGAGGGTGGAGTGGAACATGCCTGGCACAACAGCGACATTCTACAAGCCTCTGTAGATGGGCCAGGTGAGTGTCTAAAAACACTTGGCCTTTTTCTGTGCCGTCTCAAATTGTCCTACCTCGTGGAACATCCACAACCAAAGCATTAAAATATTTCTTCCCAGAGCCCTCGCAGAATAGAGATACCAAAGCTGGTGACAGGTTATGAAATGATAGTTGTGTTATCACATTACAGCACTGACATCTTAGGAAGGGATTATATTTCCATTTGGAGGCAAGTTGAATATGAACTACATTTTAAACACACAACGTGAAGGATTTGCACCACATGTATAATGTGCCAATTTATACAACATGATCAAGATGTGCCCTCTCAAGATGGAAAATGGAAGCAAACCTAAGAACTCACAACTGACATGTATTGGAAAGTTTTGTGTAGTGATACAAACCAAATAATGTCAGTTTAATGTAGTTTCGGTGTCTGTCTGACACCTCCTATTGTAATTCAACCATCTAATCATTCCCTTTTATTAAGTGTGAATGTGATTTCACACTTCTACCTGGTCAGGTAGCTTTCTTATTATTTAACAGCTAAGTACTCGATAATGATTCTTGCTGTTTGGTGGGAATCTCTGGGGAAGTAGAAATGGTCCAAGGCCAGCTATAATAAAAATAAGGTAAATTATGTTCAAACTAAAACTTCTTATGCCACTGTGAAAATGGAAATGTCATGGTCTAAAATTCACTCAGGATGAAACATCACCAAGGTGTGAAATGATTAACAAAATAAAAGAGAATTAATCATTAGTCATATCCCCCTAAACTCCTTCTGCTCATCTCCACTTGCTAAGGTGGCCTGCTAAAAAAATTTTTAATGACCTGTCTAATTCCAACCTTGGTGTCTCCTTAATCTCTGTTCCAAGACCCAATGAGACCTATCATGATTTACCCCACTTTGTTTTTTTTCTTATGCTATATATAACAATAGCATTTTTATAAATAGGTGAAGTGGGTGGGAAGGAAATAAGTAAGCACACGAGTCTACCTATATGCTATTGTGATGTCACAGACTGTAAAACATCGAACGTAGGCAGAGTAATTGTTTGGTATACTAGAAGGGAGATAATAAAAGCACTTCCACTACTAAAGAAAATTAAATGTGAAGAAAAGGAGGAAAAAAAGACCGATGGCAGTTTGAGTGTAGTGTATTTGTTTTTTGTTTTCCTTAACATACTGTGCCAAGTTTTGTACTCTTTCTGTTTCCAATTTTGCTTTCGGTGAAGGTTTCTCGAGTATCAGCAATCCCACACATAAACATTTATCGTTCTATCCATTAAGACTTAAGGTTTTAGATTTTCAACTATGAGGGAGAACTCAGCCAAAGATGCTTGAAAGATAAATACGTTTAATTAGGGGCCGAGGATGATCATTAAAGGAAGTCTGACTGCTGCAGAAGTCATTAACAATCTTAAATGAAATTTTTATTTTTATGATAGCCATTTACATGTATAATAAGAGCCAATGATTCTTGGGAGCAGTGTGACAGAAACAGAGTGTGGCGAGAACTCATGTAAGACATACTATTTAAATGAGCTGGTGTTAGCTATTCATATTTGTTAATGAACTAGATATGCAGGGCTATAAGAATGAATGTTCTGATGCTTTAAATTTTAATATCTAGAAATCAAGGGTAAGGACCAATTACTAGAATTTCCACCCTTAAAGGAATAATTAATAACGATATAACAAATGGACAGCTCCAAACTTCTGGGGAAAAAAGTTTAATTTTAAAAAATTAAGATCAATAATTGAAAAACAGCTAAAACAGCCATGTCAAGCTGTAGTAGTCTGTGATCATGGCAGCTTTTTGTGTTGGTCATGGATCATAATTCTGAAGGTTTTAATACACAATCATCCATATGAATGCATTAGAGACTCTATTATCACCTGTAGTTAATGGTGCCTGAGATACAAATGAACAGGCTGTTCTTTGCTCTTACCTTTATGGTAAATAAACTAGCATTCTGGAGTCACAATAATTAAATAAATGTAAATCCCTAATCTCATTTGGCTATTTGGACCAAGAAAGTTACCCGGCTATTACCTGTCTGGTTCTAATGATTAGTAGTGATTTATTGTTCTTTTTTTTTTATTGTTCGAAAAGTGCTCTGATGTGGTGCCTTGATGTCTAATGAAAAGAAATTGGTCTTAAAAAGCTACTCATTGTTTATCCTGCCTCTTAGATAACACATTTTTCTTCTGATAAAATATTTTTCTTATTTATTGTTCAAAACACACAATATAGACAATAATTCTAATTCGGGTGCTGTTTTATTTAGTAGTGTTTTATCCCTGGTGCCTGCCTGTCTACCACCATACCTCAGCACATAGCTTTACTCTGAGATAAGCCCCCTCTCCTGTGCTCTGTCTCCCCTGCTTTCTGTAGTTTGTCTGCAGGATGCAGGTTTTCCACTGAAGAACGCAGTGGAGTTCTTACTGTGCCTTTCCGGTTCCAGCACAATCAAAGTTTTGTGTTTAGAATTGTCCTTGACATTCTTTCGTCCCACAATGGGGTGGACACGGCGTGCTGGAAACCATGACATCATTATCATTGACACAGACTTAAATAAATCACCTGCATCTGGCCTCTTTCTGCTTATTCAAGGATTCTTCATCTTGTGGCAGAAAGTGCTTTTTATTTTCACAAACCTTCATCCCAAGGGTGACTAGAAGATGCAAACTTTTGCAAGTGCTTTAAAAACAAATATACTATGTGGTTTTAGATGCAGTATGCTGAGTAATAGATGTCTTGGAAAATGTTTAAGGTTAGGCGTGAGGCAGAAAGACAGCCACGACTGCCTTTTATTCAGAGGGGATACTCCTAACCCCATGATGATGTCCTTCTGAATATGGATTCCTGTGAAGCTTAATTAAATAGGCATATAAATAGCATTTCAAATACATACTTGAAAGGGCTTAGTGTTTCATTTTAATAAATTGAGCTTGATGTTCAAAACACAAAAAGCTTGATGCTCAGTAAATTGAAGCAAAGTACATTTTGGGTAAAAATGACACCATCTCAGTTGCACAATCTTTGGTAAAAGAGGGTTCTAGCTAAAGTATTACTACAGAACGCAGGACACACTCAGTGCCAGCTACACATGTGAATATGCAACATTTAATCATTTGGGAAGCAACCACCCCCTGTAACTTCTCTTTACTTTTTCATAAGAAAATGACAATGAGGAAGGAAGTGCAGCAGAAATCTTGAACATTACCACTATTATGCAAAAAAAAAAAAATGCTGTTAACTGTTTTCCCCTTAGTGACTTGATCTCTCAGATGGAAAACTTATGATTCTTCTGACTCTTGGCTACCAGAAATCACATGAGAGGAGCGAGGAAGAAAGACACAAAAGTTATATTTATTTCTAGTACTGAACTTCTCAGAAATACCTTAATTTAATTCCTTGCAGAGACTAATAAAAATATCAGATGAAGGAGCCTTTCAACCAATCAATTATGACAATTGACAATACAATATTGCTGTATATTGAACGCCTAAATGTTTTATGCAAAATGTCCCTGTGAAAATGTTTCTTAAATAAGAAAGAAGTCCAGGGCCAAGACTGAATTTAAAGTGGTCATAGAATTTAAACAAATATCATTCAAATTATCTGGCCAGTATTATGCCCAGGGGCATTGTATTAGCCTAATTTATATATGTGTATTTTACCTTAAGAGGCTCCAGATTTTTCAGTTCTGATCCCATGAACTGATATGCTGCAGGATACTACTTGTAAAACATAATATTTTAATTTTGCTGTAACATTTGCTAGAATCTGTTTTTCTACCAAATAATTATGACTGAAATGTGATAAGCAAAAATGGTCAGGATAAATTTGGGAATTCACAGAGTCCTATTTATAAAGTTTCTCTTGTTTGAAACAAAATGATTATCACAGAGAGATATTTATCCTGGATCGTGTTTGATTCTCATTAGTATTGTTATTATAAAATTACAATTTTTAAAATTCCATGTTAAATTTACTTACTTGCAGGATTTTTAACTGTTAGCTGTCCTTCTCTGCCCTCACATATTCTTTAGTTTGATAGGCAGAAAATTCAAGAGTTCTACTTTCTAGACTCTTCCCATTAAAGATATTACAATTTTAGAAAATGACCTTCTATCATTTATAGATCTTCAACTTCAGTGTTACATGTTTTCATCAGAACTTTGAGCTGTTCTTATACCTATATGTTTTTCCTCAAAAATGACTATGATTCCCTACTGAGGAATAAATGGTGAGGAAGAAAGCTATTTATGGAATGGTAAGGAAAGGAATAAAGAAAATATGTTTTAGAAGTTTATATAAAACAGTGAAACAGGTGTTTTCAGTACCTCTGGGATGCTTTTTTATAAACTGGGCATTTCAAGCTCTGGTATGTAGAATTAGGTTTTTTTTTAAATTTTGCTTGCATAGATTAGCACCATCATAGCTACTTCAAGGAGAGGAAAAAAACATGAAAATAAAATAAGAAATTCTGACTTGCCTCTGGCCATCCAGCATTACCAGAGCTATAGCAGCCAGCGTGCCTTTTTGTCAGTGCAAATACTTAGTTGCTTTTGACTCTTATTGAAAAAATAATATCTTTCCCCCTGTTTGTCACTAGAACTGCCACCAGAAGAAAAGCCCTTCGTTTGCCCCAAATAAGCACCTCTGTTTTTCACAGCTTGCAGTAATGCTTAAAGTAAATAAGTTCTTGTGCAGCTAGCACTATTGGATTCATTCAATTGCCTGAACAAAGCTATTGTTTAGAGGTTTACAACAAGCCTTTTCTCTGTTTCCTTTAAAAGAATCTTCCTTGTTCCTGTGGTTGGCATGCTTAGTATAGTAAGCTTTTCTACAGTTTTCAAATGCTAAAGATAATTTTCCCCCACAGAAGAAATGAAGGAAGACTATGACACTATGGGGCCGGAAGCCACGATCCAGACCACAGTTAACAATGGTACAGGTAAGGAAGTTTCCACGCCAAGGTCATGCTTGTCCTGGGTCATGTGGATTCAGTGAGTCAGGAGCAGGAGCACTGACCCATCCATTTGTATGTCCATGACTTCACAATTAAGTCAGACTTTACAAGGCTCTTGATTGTTTCAAATCAGAATTCTCTATTTTGATATTTTATTCAACAAATATATCTTTTATTCTTAAACCCCTAATTTGCCTGTGAAAGTTGAGAAAACTGAACTGGATTTAAAAAAAAAAAACCAACTTTCAAAGCATTCGTTAGGCAAACTTTTGATAGTAGTTTTTATTTTAAAAGACTGCTTGAATATAATTTGAAAATTGTAATATAATAGGCTCAGCAGTAAAGAATCTGCCTGTAATGCAGGAGACATGCGGGTTCGATTCCTGGGCCAGGAAGATCCCCTGGAGGAGGAAATGGCAACCAGCTCCAGGATTCGTGCGGGGAAAACACCCCAGTCCCTGGGGTCATAAAGGGTTGGACATGACTGAGCACTTCCAGTCACCACTAATATTAGTCATTGAGATTCAAATGATATGGCGTAGTTTAGATTATAAAATGTTTTTATAGAAAGGCAAACCAAAATTCTGTGAGCATTCCTCACAAAACTTGATCATCTGCGTTCCTTTTCATTCTTTCTCCATTTTATTTCTCAGTACCTTCTAGTTCCCCTAAATAATATTTTCCAGGCAAAGTTTTATAGAGAATTGAAAATTTCTCCTCTTTTTGATGAAGCTAAAAAATTGCAGTAGGAAGGTAGTAGGTAGTGCTCTGTTTTGTTCTGCTGCTGCTATAGAATAGAGTTGCGGGACAATTGGGACATTTCATGTGCTTTCCCCAAAACTGGACAGCATCTCCTCGCACACCCTCTCACGTCACTAGTGCAAATTTATACTGACTCACTATGTTTATCTCTTTTTTCCTAGATAAGGCTAAGTATTTTTGGTGTTTCAAACAATCCCTCATACTACCATGGTAAATATGACCATAGTGCCCAGGATAAGGTTATCGTCTAAAAAAAAAGCAAAAAAAAAAAAAAATCACATAGCTATTTCCACTCAACTCACCAATGGAAAAAAGTCAGTTTTATGAAGCTTTAGAAATGTAAATAATTAAGATATTCATATCTCCCTTATGTTGAAACACATCACAATAGACGGTTCATGCTGTGCTTCTATGTAGAATGCTCTTATTAATAACTTACCAGGCACTAATTTGCATTCTTAGATGAAAAATAAGAGAAATAATAATTTTTAAAAAAAGATTGTAAATTTTCCTTCATTTGAATAATGTCGATATGAGGTACAAAACTGAAACTGTACAATATGGGATTATGGAAAAGGCATAGAATTAGGAACCTACAATCGTAATTTCTAGCTACACCTCTGGCAATAGCTAGACTGTGACCTCGGGCAGGTCAGTTACCCTTCTTGGCACTCAGTTTCCACATCTGAAAAATGAATAGGTTACATCGGTTGCTTGTTAAGAATATTTCTAGTTTTAATATTCTGTGTTGCAGTGGTACCATTACCATGTAAAATAGAAACTAGACAAAATAGCTTCATATTAAAGCATAATAATAAAGAGATACCATAAATTAGATACTTTCTATAATGTCCCAATTCATGGGATCAAAAATGGCTTTATCTTCCTGTTAAAGACAAATGTTAAATTTCAACCTCAAGCATAAATAAACTCTAATTTCATTAACTTTATAGGTGTTTAAAGTGTCACTAAAGTAAATTTATTCCACAGAATGACAATTTACTAGCTGTTTTATTCATTTGAAGTCTAAAGTGAGGTTAATAAAAATGCTTCCTGTTCAGAAGATTTAAAAATCAATTTTGAATGTTCCTTCACCTACCCTTAAGATTTCCTTTTTCCCATACTACTTACTATTACTTATAGTTCGTATGTATTGTCAATAAATAAATTAATAAGTATTCATTCAGTGTTTTCTATCTGTTCACTTTTGTGTGGACATATGGTTGAAAATAGGCCAGAAGTCTTAGATGTAACTATTATTTAATTTGGAAGATGAGACTAATGCACAAGAAAAAAATAATAAGTGATAAGTGAAAATATGTGACAAATATTCCACAAACAGTAAGAATCATAATTATTTCAAATTACAGAAATATGAGAGATTCTATGAGGTGAATATTCAGAAAAGATTTCATGAAGAAGGTGAAATTCGGACTAAGTTCATCCATGAAGGAGTGAGGAAGGCCTTTCTAGCAGGACAGGAGCATGTGGGCCAGAGGAAGCAAATTGTAGTACCTATTCAGAGGATATTGAGAAAGAAGATTTGGCTGAATCAGGGAGTTCTAGGAGGCAATTCATGGGAAATGATCCTGGACATGTAAGTTAAAAATAAATGGAGAATGTAAAGCAACAGAGAAAAGAGTTCGGGGCATGTTAAACTACCATGATTTCTCTGAATAAAAACTAGACTTTGAGAGATCAACTGGAAATCCTTATAGTTACTCAGGTGTGAAGCGACAAAAAGCCTGTCCTCCGTAGTGACAGTGGTGAAATTCGTAACCTGACTTCTTCACAACCAATAGATTTTCTGGGTAATGGAATCAAAATGGCTTCAAGATTACACATCTGCATGTTTAGAACATGGCAAATACTATTTCTAGATAAACAAGAAAGAGACCCAGTTTTGAGAAGAACTTGACCTTGTCTTTAGACAAGTATTTTCATATAAAAGTTATATATATATATATATGTGTGTATTCTTTGGAAATGAGGAATTGAAACCCAGGAAGTCAGGGTGAGAAAGATTTGAGAGCCATGCAGATATATTCAGATGGTATTTAACATCATGGGCTAAAACATTTATGATTCAGAGTGTATTTATTGAAATTGGTAGAAAGCTGATGCCAGGGCTTTTAGTGGGTAAGAAGAAAAATCAAATTCATTAAAAGAAAAAAGACTAAGCGATGGAAAAATATTAAATAGCCAGACAGCAAAGAAAGAAAGTTTGGAACATATACAATGGTCAGTTAAGTCAAAAGATTCAAATAACTGCAACTGAAAGAATCCTGAGCAAATAACTGGAGTTGGTAATTCGGAATTTACTGGTGATCCTCAGTTTAGAACCCTGGCCTTTTGGGAATAAACATGTATGTCTTCCCAACCATAAGTTTACTGCTTCTTATCCTTAGCATCGTTTTGGATGCTAAAACATGTAGAATTGAAATAAGACATCTTTAATGGTTGAAGATGCCACGGAGAATCTCTTTCTCCCCACCTATGTCCTGCTGATTAAGATCAAGCTATTGGCAGACCTTCCTCTTTAGCTATCCAACCTGTAGTGATATCTTCCTCCAGTGAACTCTTACAAAACAATCAGTTAAACTTGCTGTAGATGGTATAGAGTGTCATTACTTAATGTGTTGTTTTTTCCAAGTTAAATTGCAAACTTTGAGAACATGGATTGGTTTTAAACTACCACATTGTCTGTGAAAGTGCCTTAAAATTAATAGTCTCAACAAACAGGTTTTTATTAAGAATGAATATGAAATTCTTTTATATCAGGTACCATTTTTTCTTTTCAAATTAAAGCAGAAAAATAGACATTGGCATAGATAAATTTTAAACAGGTTAAGCATATTTTCTGATAAAAAGTGTTGTTATTAACTGGAGTAAGTTGTCAAGAGAAAACAAAGAAAATGTCTTTATTATTTCTGAATATTCAACACACAAATTTCATTCCCAACTGAAAGTAAGGAAAAGACCTCTGAATTTCCTACTCAAGTCCACAAATCTATTAAATAGTAGAATTTAACCAAGTTCATATCAGTGGATAGAGTAGTCTCTTAGAATTTAAAAGTAACTCCTTCCTAGAATAGTCTGCTGAGTTTTAACCTGTAAGAACTAGTGGGAAGGACTTAGTTGAATTGAATCACAGAATTTGAAAATTGAAAGTTATACCATGAAACAATCCCTTGACTGTAATTTGATAGCTGAGGAAACTGTGGTGAAAAATGCCACATAGCTAATTAATACAGATTTGGGAATAAAATCTAAATCACCTCAGTTCAGTTCAGTCGCTTAGTCATGTCCAACTCTTTGCGACCCCATGGACCGCAACACGCCAGGCCTCCCTGTCCATCACCAACTACCGGAGTTTACCTAAACTCATGTCCATTGAGTCGCTGATGCCATCCAACCATCTCATCCTCTGTTGTCCCCTTCTCCTCCTGCCTTCAATCTTTCCCAACATTAGGGTCTTTTTAAATGAGTCAGCTCTTCACATCAGGTGGCCAAAATATTGGAGTTTCAGCTTCAATATCAGTCCCTCTAATGAACACCCAGGACTGATTTCCTTTAGGATGGAGTGTTTGGATCTCCTTGCAGTCCAAGGGACTCTCAAGAGTCTTCTCCAACACCACAGTTCAAAAGCATCAATTCTTCTGCACTCAGCTTACTTTACAGTCCAATTCTCACATCCATACATGACCACTGGAAAAACCATAGCCTTGACTAAATGGACCTTTGTTGACAAAGTAATGTCTCTCTGCTTTTTAATATGTTATCTAGGTTGGTCAAGGAGTAAGCGTCTTTTAATTTCATGGCTGCAGTCACCATCTGCAGTGATTTTGGAGCCCAAAAAATAAAGTCAGCTACTGTTTCCCCTGTTTCCCCATCTATTTCCCATGAAGTGCTGGGACCAGATGCCATGATCTTAGTTTTCTGAATGTTGAGCTTTAAGCTAACTTTTTCTCTCTCCTCTTTCACTTTCATCAAGAGGCTCTTTAGTTCTTCTTCACTTTCTGCCACAAGAGTGGTGTCATCTGCATATCTGCGGTTATTGATATTTCTCCTGGCAATCTTGATTCCAGCTTGTGCTTCATCCAGCCCAGCGTTTCTCATGATGTACTCTGCATATAAGTTAAATAAACAGGGTGACAATATACAGCCTTGACGTACTCCTTTCCCTGTTTGGAACCAGTCTGTTGTTCCATGTCCAGTTCTAACTGTCGCTTCCTGACTGCATACAGGTTTCTTAAGAGGCAGGTCAAGGTGGTCTGGTATTCCCATCTCTTTCAGAATTTTCCACAGTTTATTGTGGTCCACACAGTCAAAGGCTTTGGCATAGTCAATAAAGCAGAAATAGATGTTTTTCTGGCTCTAAATCATCTAACATATCCTTTACCCTCAGAAGGTTTTTCCCCACTCTGAAGAGCTGATCATGCTAGAAAGTATGGTATCATCTTTGACTCCTACACACTTCACTTAATTAAAGAATTTGTCAATTCCACTATCACAAATACAAAATACTACTTTTATTAATCTGCTCATTTTTTCACTCTTCTAATTTAAATTTTCATCTTTCATTTGAGCTATTTATTATAATACCTGTTTTACTAGGCTCCCTATTTTCAATACCCAATGTCTTTAATCCATTCTTCAAAGTTTGTTTGAAGTTGTTTTCGAAACACAGGGCAAATGGATAACTTCCTTCCCTTCTTCAGTTCATATTCAACCTTGTATCTCTTTGTTGCTTTCATAATGAGTCAGCATTTCAGTTGATTTGGCACCTTCCATGATCTAACCCCATCTTGCCTTCAATACTACTTCCCAGAATATGCCCCAGCCCTGGAAGATTGTTGACCCTTTATCCTCCTTTGCCTTTGTTCATTGTTTCCCTTCTACCTAGAAAGCCACTCATTCTTTCTTAGCCTGACAACATCATACACATTCTTTTTTTTTTTTTCAGCTTAATTTTCTTTTAAATTTTAATTGCATAAGTAACATATATCTTTTAAAATAAAAACAACAGTTTTAAAATAATAGAACAGCAATTAGATGGACTCAGATATTTTCATATCTTAAATGATGGTAAATGCTGGGTTATGGAAATTCATATTCATCATGGATTTTGTATCTTGGAAATTGGTATATTTGTCTTTGTGTATTAAATATAACACACTTTAGTGGGTATATAAAATAAATTGATTTGGTAAATTCTTATCAATGAAACAATTTTCCATAATCATTAATTATTATGGTAAAATGTTTTTTATGAATTTCTGGTTCACTATTATAATTTTCTCATGCCATCAGCCACATATATGCAAATGTCCTTGGGAATCTCTGTAGTTTTCTATCATAGAGGATAGATAGCTCAAACTTTTTACTTTAATGTCATATTTACTTAAAAATACTAAGAAATATAGTAATTATTATTTCTAAGCATGCCAAAATATACTATTCCTCAATTATTATTAACATACTGGACCATACCCAGAGAAGATAAAACTTCCTATTCTTTCTCATAAGTTCTTTTTTTTTTTAATTTTATTTTATTTTTAAACTTTACATAATTGTATTAGTTTTGCCAAATATCAAAATGAATCCATCACAGGTATACATGTGCTCCCCATCCTGAACCCTCCTCCCTCCTCCCTCCCCATACCATCCCTCTGGATCGTCCCAGTGCACTAGCCCCAAGCATCCAGTATCGTGCGGCCATCTCCACCAGGAAGCCATCTGACCTTCTCTTTTGCAGGATTTCCCACTCATCCTTTTGAGGGTCTTTCTCTCTCATATTACGCTTAGTCACCTGCAGGTGCGTTTCTCCCCATTAGATTGTAAGCTGCTTGAAAGCAGTGCTGATGTGGAATTTTCTCACCACAGATCCTAGAATGGTCCTGAGTCAGAAAGAGTATTTTGAGAAATGAGAGCATGAATGAGAGAAAAACAACACTTGGGCTTTTCTTTTATATTTACAGGTTGACATACTTTTGACACCTGTCTGAAAAAATTATACATTTTCATCTTCCTTTATTCCAATCCCTCAGATGAGGAAGACTCAGTTACATTTGGTTGGTCTCTAGCCTGCATGCGCTCCTCTATTTGGTCAGTCCACATTCTTCCTATAATCCATTTCTCATGGTACAAATTCCCTTCTTAGATCTTTTATAGTCCCCCAGGACCTAAAAGACAAAATCCACATTTCTTCATTTAGGCATTGAGAGGCATCACATCTCACCAGTGTTACACTCTTGTCAGACCAAATCCCTTGGTAATATCAAATAAGACTCACATTTATACTACATCTCAGTCTCTCCCCTTGCTATCTCTTGAGACCTCAATCTCTAACTCTCTTTCCTCCAGTTATCTGGATTCTACCTACTCTTCTGTTCTTCACAGCCATCTCACCTCCCATTTCCTTAATGTGGTCATCCTTGAACACCCCAAACCACATCAATCTCTTCCTTCTCTGAAATCCCGCAGCCCTCAGGTGCACACCACTAATTTTAGCACGTTGAGTTGTTCCTCTTTATGTTGTTTGCACACATTTCACCTAGTTAATTTCATGGAGACAAGCAATTCCTTAAGCTATAAAATAGGGACATATTAACATGGTATGTATCTCATAGGACCGTTAAGGCAATTAAATAAACAATGTTATCTATTGGCCTTAGTATGTGCCCCCCAAATATTTGCTTTAATAAAAAGATTATTCCATGGTTGTCCCAGAGTACAGCAGTGACACACGGTACGCATTATAAACTGGTAAAATGAATGAATGAATGAACAAATGTTAGGTGGAGAAGAAATGGACTCTGAAAAGGGAAGTCAAAATAGGCAAAGCATTTACTGTGATGAGGATTAAGTCCAGTATTTTCAGAAAGTAAAACCAGGATTTAAGTCCCCGAAGTAAGAGTAGTATGTCACTACTTTTTTACAACAAAGTTACATTAGCAGCACAGCAAAATTAATGTATTGGAAGTAGAGCATTGCAAACCCTGACTTAAAGTAATAACTTTATATGTTGCATTTAATGTTTTTACACTGCTTCTAATGTTTTAAAAAATGAAAAATGTATGCTTTAACCCATAAAGAATAAGTTTTTCCAATAAACCTTACATCTTTCAAATGTTAATGAAATTCAAATTCAGAATGAATTACTATATAGAATTCTTGAGTGTATTTTTTAAAGCTATTTTCTGAGAAGATTAGAGAAATGGAAAAACTTGGGAGCATTATAAACATGAGTTTGCCTACATGTTAGTAGTAACAAGGATCTATCTTAGGTTCACGGTGATCATTAGCATTAATGCGTTTCCACGTGCATATCAAGACCTAAATAGGTCCCTGATGTTTTCCTCTTTGAATGTGTGAAAGTTATATTTACTCAGACAATCTAGCACTCTAGTTATAAAGAGCTATTAATAACCACCTGCATCTTTGCTTCCTTTGCTGGAAAAAGGAAAACACCATACATCTAGGAACTGGGTAAGGCCAATTTAGGTCTCGGTTCTCAAGAACTAACTGTATTGACTGTAGCTAATAGTTGTTAAACATACTCTCAATATTTTAGGAATAATATATAAATGCTTTCACAGATAAAAAGCCAAAAGTTATTTTCAGATGCTCTAGATTCTAGAGTCAAATAAACTGCATTTGAATTTTGTCTCTACCAATTGCTAGTTTCATGAACTTGAGTATAAAAAGCCTTCATTTCTACAATCATGTGTCAGTAAAGTGGAACTAATGATTCCTTGTGTACAGAATCTGATTGTAGCAATTAAATGGTATATCATTTTTAACCAAACAAAACGGTGTATCATTTTTAAAGTACCAAGTATAATGCATAACATATATTAGGTATGCACCCTCTTTTGGTTATTTTTGTGGTTTGTTTGCATCTGAAGTAAGCTTACCCATTTTTTTTAAGTATTTTTTATTTCTTTGGTTGTACTCAGTCTTCGTTGTGGCATGTGGGATCTAGTTCCCTGACCTGGGATTGAACCCTGGCCTCCTGCCCTGGGAGCCGGGACTCATAGCCACTGAGCCACCAGGGAGGTCCCACGCTTACCCGCTTTTATGCACTGAGAGATAAATGTACTCGGAACTATTTTCTCCCTTCACACTGGCTCCTCATTAACTTCTCTAGAATCCAAAAATACAATATTTAACAAATTTGTAATGGGAGGACTAACCGGTTGATTTTGAGAGACTTAGCCAATTAAATTCCTTTGACATCTTGGAAAACTACCCAGACAAGTTGTAGGACAAATTACTTTTCACTGCACTAAAGCTGCATTTGAAGTTAAAATAGGAAGATTAAAAAGGACTAGCTTAGCTTTCTATCTCATTCATCTTTATCTAGTGTCCTTTTCCTGAATGTAGAAGAGGATTTACCAGTATTTATTATATTTGTGTATAAGGACGTTGAAAGCTGTCAAAGACTTTTCCTTCACTTGATCAGTGACTAATATCACAGCTCATATAAAAAATATTGGCACTGATTAATAATGAGTTCATTTTTAATTCAGAATTAAACATAACTATTTAAAAAAAGAAATCATATCTTTTTTTCCTTTCTGTCCTAGATACCAATTAAATAATATTTGTCACTTGTTAACAACCACGAAAGTACTTCACTTCATTCTTTTTATAGTATTTGTTGTGTGCAGAATTTGAACTGAGGTTCAAGAAAGAAACAACAGAAATAGAAGGTATAATCGTACCCTTAAGAAATGCAAAATCTTATGTTGCCTTTAAGAAAGACAAAAATTACAATGACCTGAAGGTAAAATTTACAAATGAATAATTATGGCCTCATCAGCTGTTAAATCAGTAATCAATTTGGGAGACCCTACAAAGTGCAAAGCATTTTATTAGGTGTCATGAAACATACAGTGAATAGTCACTTTCATTAATGACATATTCAATTGAGTAAATAAAACAATGGTAGCTAAATAAGAAATATGTGTAGATGTACTAAAGACATGAAAATAGGGAGGTGACTTAAGAGACTGCAAATTTTAGGAAAGTTTTTTTCCAGGACAAAGGCTTGCTGAACATGCCTCTGTACAAAAGAGAGACAGAGGAAAAGGCTGAAAATGTAAAAGGAGTTGAGGTGAAAAACGGAGTAGGTTATCAGAAGAGTTGTGAGGGAATAGCCTTGGTAGCCTTGGCTGTGGGCAGAGACACATCTTTTCTAGCAATAAAATCAAAAGAAGAAGGGAGAATGATGGTAGAGAGACTTTGGTTGAATTTTAGGTAGTTGATGGGATTCACATCATAGAAGTTGCACTCTTGGAAGCAGGCAGAAAAAGAGACCATCAATTGACAGTATGGGAATGGACATAGGGTTTTAGTTTGGCAAGGCAAGAATGATACAAGAACAAGGGGAATGGAAGTGACTTCCAAATTCAAGGTGAACCGAGGCAGGCAAAATCAGAATAGGTGAAATGGCCTGAGGGACTTGTCAGGGTCTGATTATCACAATGAAGCACCTGTTTCAGGAGATGAGGAATTGAATGATGGGATGGAGCAACAGGCTGAAATCAGAGAGTGAAAGTTCCAAGTTTTGCTCAGAAAGATGGCATTGCCCCAGGGTTGGCCATACCCAGGAGTGGCGGGGAATCCCTGTGCTTGGACTAGAGACAGTCAGAGCACCAAGCAGCCGGGATTCTGCGATTCTGCACAGTAATGAAGTTCCCCAGAATGAGAGGAATGACAGCCTGGGGTAAACATTTTCATGGGATAAGTGTCATTGTACTTGAACTGTATAGGTTGTGTCCTAAGACATGATAGTGAAAATGGATGACTTAAGACTTCAAAAAATTACAGTGACAGACTGGAGGCTTTTTGAGAGTCAAGGTTAAGTTTGCTCTTCTCCATATTTCCTTTCAGTAGGTGCAGTGTTTATACAGCCTCGATGGTTTATAAACAGGTTGCTTTTCACATTAAAGCATAAATGAATAAACAAAGAAGTGATAAACAAATTAATAAAACAGGCACTCTGATTTGAAATGGTGGTATGAATGAAGGAGTATTTTGACCCGTCTGTATATTGCTCTGAGCTTTAAGACAAATGAAAGCAAGAATGGCTCCGCTGGAAAGGTTTGTGAGGGATGGAATATTATCAAGAGATGACACAGTTTCATTTAATCTGAAGAAGCAGAACTCATGTAGGAGGACATCATTAAGCACGTGGGGGGGATAAACAAGTAATATGTGAAATGGGAAAGCAAAATGAACCGTGAATAAAGTGATTCTTGGTCTCTAGTCCTAAATTAAGCCTTAAGACATTTTTTTTATTTACTAAAACCGTAATAGTTAATAAAAATTCTCCTTTGCAAGATGTTTCATAAAGTTATTTTTGAATTGAGTGCCTTTTGTAACATGATTCAAATTAGGAAATATAGAAAGGAGAAAAATACAATCCCTAAGTCTCTTAAGTGAAGCATTTGAAGAAATTTCATGATGTTTTTTCCATTTTACCCCAGTAGATTTAGATGCAGTCACTCAGTCAAAAAATAAAACGAGGGAGAGGGTTCAAGAGGGAGGGGACATGTATATACCTATGGCTGATTCGTGTTGATGTATGGCAAAAACCATCACAATATTGTAAAGTAATTATCCTCTAATAAAATTTTTTTTTAAAGTTCATAGGATTCAGAAGAGGGAGGACATGAAAAGACAAATTGAGAAAAAAAAAAGTTTAAAATGTCATATTTATATTGAAGTTGGCATTTATATTGCCTTTCCCCTATTAATTTTATGGTGTCATAATGTTTTGTTTAGAGCTACTTATAATGTCAGAGCAATCTTTTCAGCATCTAAGACCTATTCAAATTATATCCAATCAGGCATGAATACAAACTAAAAAGGTGGGATTGTCTCTCTTTCTCTCTCTCTCTCTCTCTCTCTCTTATTGACTCATTATGCTATAGTCCAAAGAGTAATGGGTTGAGTTAGGACACATGAATTCTCTACCCAGCTCTTCCAGAAATTATTTGTGTAACTTTCTACAAATCATTAGCTTCACTATACCTTCATTTTATCTGTTAAGTGAGGGCATTAGACTAGAAATTTTGGACTCCACCCACCCTATCATTTCTTCTAATGAGATTTTACTGGGAAGAATGAATTAAAAAAAAAGGAAAATCATGGGCTGTGCAAGTTGCCGCTGGATGGGGAAGTTCTCAGTGCTCCTGCCTCATGATTCTAGATCTGAGTCTGGGGTCCTGGACGTGGTACATGCAGGCACACAAGGGCCTGTGCTCCCAAAGGCCTCGGCCTTGGTTTGATGCAGTACTGCCGCCATTTGGGGTTTCCCAGGTGACTCAGTGGTAAAGAATCTAGCCTCCATTTTGCACCGATCCCCCACATTATATAGCCAGTCCTGTTTATACCTCACAATGTTAAGATAATCTGTGAGTATGAGCAGGATGGGAAGGGGTGGGATCAGGGATTCTCTGCCTGAATTACCACATAGAAACACAAATTCTGTTCAGGTGTACAAGATCTTTTGCAGGGATCTCAGAAGCAATTGAATCCCAGGTAAAGAGCTAGACCTAGATTTAAACTCTTGTTTGAGCAAGATAGAAAGTGAGGGTGAAAGCCACTCAGTCATGTCCGCTTCTTTGCAGTCCCATGGACTATACAGTCCGTGGAATTCTCCAGGCCAAAATACTGGAGTGGGTAGCCATTCCCTTCTTGAGGGGATCTTCCCTATCCAGGGATCGAACTGAAGCCTACCACATTGCAGGTGGATTCTTTACTGTCTGAATCACCAGGGAAGCCCAATGCCCCCAAAATGATATTCAGAGTGATAAGGTTAGCAGGCTGCAATGGGTTAGGCTTCTTGCAGCATAAATTCTGTGTGTCATATCATTAGCATAGAAGACAGTGGAGAAATGAGAATGTTTTTGTACCTTTATTATCTTCTTGCTTTATAACTTTCCATTCCTCTTGTATCTCTTAATTGGAGTTCAGTTAAAACCTTTAAATTACCTAGGTTTCTTCTGGGGGCTTCTCTGATAACTCAGTTGGTAAAAAATCTGCCTGCGATGCAGGATACGTCAGTTCCATTCTTGGGTTGGAAAGATCCACTGGAGAAGGGATAGGCTACCCACTCTTCTTGGGCTTCCCTGGTGGCTCAGCTGGTAAAGAATCTGCCCGCAATGCGGAAGACCAGGGTTTGATCTCTGGGTTAGGAAGAACCCCTGGAGACGGGAAAGGCTACCCACCCCAGTATTCTGGCCTGGAGTGTCCCTTAATGGGACACCTGGGGAAGGGAAAGGCTGTCCACTCCAGTATTCTGGCCTGGAGAATTCCATGGACTCTATAGTCCATGGGCTCGCAAAGAGTGGGACAGGACTGAGTGGCTTTCACTTTCACTTGGGTTAAATAGTTCTCGGGCAGAGTTGAATGGAATGTATATGCTATGCTATGCTAAGTTACTTCAGTCGTGTCCAAGTCTGTGCAACCCCATAGACGGCAGCCCACCAGGCTCCCCTGTCCCTGGATTCTCCAGGCGAGAACACTGGAGTGGGCTGCCATTTCCTTCTCCAGTGCATGAAAGTGAAAAGTGAAAGTGAAGTCGCTCAGTCGTGTCCGACTCTTAGCGACCCCATGGACTGCAGCCTAACAGGCTCCTCCGTCCATGGGATTTTCCAAGCAAGAGTACTGGAGTGGGGTGCCATTGCCTTCTCTGGGAATGTATATAGTGTTAACCAATTGTGTAACAGTGAATTTACCAGTTTATCAGACAATTCATTTAGTACCTAAATACTTAACAAGGAGAGAGTCCTGCTGTTCTAAAGCATGTCATTTTCTTCTTGTGTATAATATTGGTCACAGTTTTATAGGTTGGGAGAATTTTGTCCTCTAGTCAGATCTGTCATGCAAATTAATGATAATTTTTAATTATCATTAAAAAATTTTTTTCTAGTTAATTTCATACAATGAGTTTTTAAAAAGAAAGCTGAGTAAGACATAGGTTCTGAGGCAAGAAAAACAGAAGTAGCACTTGGCAGGTTAGACAGAAGGGTCATTTTCAGACCATAACCTGTGTACATCAGGAAGAACCTGTCACTTCCTGGTGAATGAATGCTGCAGTTTTACAAGCTTTGTTTGCGATTAGGAGCATCTATCTCCACTTCACAGCAAGAGTTCCCACAAGAAAGAACAGATATCCCAAGCTTCTTGAGTGTCTCCTTCATTCATTCAGCAAATATTTAATAAGCAGTTTCCCTTATGATGTTGTCTGGCACCTCCAAAATATGTTTCCTTAATCTGTGTATGTGGGTCCTCCATCAGAAAACTGTGTTCCTTTGAGTTTGTAATTGAAAACAATACAGATAAAACTCTCTAGGCCTAGGCAGTGAATAAAAAGCAAATTGATTAGGGCAAAGAATTAATTGAAATGATGCAATTCTGAAACTTTGAGGATTCCCTAGAAAGCATATACTGGCTCATTTTATAGATGAAGATATTGAGATTAAAAAACATAAGTAGCTGAGTCAAAATGAGTAAGTTAATTATTTTAAACAGGGTCCAATCTTTCAATTCGGGGAAGGCAATGGTAACCCACTCCAGTGCTCTTGCCTGGCAAATCCCATAGACAGAGGAGCCTGGTGGGCTGCAGTCCATGGGGTCACTAGGAGTCAGACACGACTGAGCGACTTCTCTTTCACTCTCCACTTTCATGCATTGGAGAAGGAAATGGGAACCCATTCCAGTATTCTTGCCTGGAGGATCCCAGGGACGGGGAAGCCTGGTGGGCTGCCGTCTATGGGGTCGCACAGAGTCGGACACGACTGAACTGACTTAGCAGCAGCAGCAGCAGCAATCTTTCAATTATTGAGTATTAGCTGTGTGCCTGGCACTGTCCTAGGCACTGGAATGCATGCATGCGTGCTCAGTTGTGTCTGAGCCCCTCTGTCCATAAAAATTTTCCAAGCAAGAATATTGGGGCAGGTTGCCATTTCCTATTCCAGGGGATCTTCCTGACCCAACATTCTCTTGCACCTCCTGCACTGGCAGGCAGATTCTTTACCACTGCACCGCCTGGGAAGCCCAGGCATTGGGATACAAAGGTGAATAAGACCCTCTGTGCCTCTGTTAGCTCAGGGGCATGTAAAGGAAGGATTATCATGTATGGGAAAAATTCAACAATTGAGACATGCTCATGATATTCTGTAGAATGAGGGCATGAGCTCAGATTGAGATTGGCAGAAAGGCTCCTTGACATAGAATTAATTCTGTGTTGTTTCCCAAACCACATTACTGAATGCCTTACTTAGCCAGGGGAGGCAGAGAACTGAATTCCTAGAGTAACAATTCTTAAACTAGGCGTATATCAGAATCCCCAGAAGGGCTTATTAAAACACAGATGGCTGATTCGCATCTGTCTGGGGGTGGACCCCAAGAATTTGCATTTTGAACAAGTTCCCAAGTGATACTGATGCTGCTGACCTGGGGACCACATTTTGAAACCACTGTCCTGGAACATCCTTAAGTGTCTCTACTGAAAGCATATGGAAGAGCACTGACCTACTGGGCAAAAACACCATCCTTCATAAACCTGTCTAAAATGTAATAAAATAGTTTGAGTCTTTTTGGTAATAAACCAATTCTAAAATTTTAGATTTCACAGGTATATGAAAGGTAAACACATATTATCTAACTTGGGGATTTTTGTTTTAAAGGAGTGGTCTTCATACAAATACATAGCCACCAAAACTATTGAAGGGTTTGTAGTCTCTAAATCTGGATATTCATGATCCCCTAAGTAAAAAAAAAAAACAAAAAACACCTCACTTTAAAATTGGACACTGTCCCCAATTGGGCTGCTTCCTGCTGTTGGGGGAGGTATTTGATTCTGTAGAATACTACAGAGTCCCATCCCCTTGGGACTTTCTCTCCTGAAGCTCTTATACATGGGGAACACTCATTGGCATCTGAACGTGTGTTCGCAGGAGAAAGCCATGTCAGAGCAGGCACGGAGAGACCGGTCCAGACATTGTACTAATTCACAAGAAGAGAAGAAAGCTTTGTCACTTTTGACAAGACTTTTCTGGCTTTACACACACCTCTGTAACACCTGGAGGTTCTGTTGGGAAGCCCATGTGGCTATATAATGAGAATAACATCATCTTCCTCAAGGTTGCTTGTAGATATTTGGTGCCAGTGTGCATTCTGGAAGCCTTCTGCAGAAAGTCATGCATCCATTTTTAATGATAAAATATGTATCCTACATTAATTAGTCAACAAAGTAGCCATGAGAATTTATATTCAACAAATGAGAATATGGGCTTTCTTTAAACTAAAAAATTCAATACAAATGACTAAATCAAAATAATTTTCTGTGTTTTCCTACCATTTAAAATGTTGTTTAAAGAGAGCTTATATTTCAAAAAGATGACAGATAGAGTTATCTAGATTCAGGTCCCTTTGCCTTGACATTTGAAGTGAGTAAAAGCAGATATTATAAATATGTAATTTCTGTTTTATACTAAGGAAGTGTATATGTTTGTATTTGTTTTCCTCCAATACACATTTATGTATTTATGTCTGTGTATTGCAGAATCACACTCACTTTATGTACTTGTCTCTAAATAGGAGAATCACAGAGTAGAAAAGCAGTTCTCGGTCACCATCACTGTGTTCTATCCCTATGCACACGCTCTGGTACTAGTAGGCACTCAAAAACAGTTACTAAACAAAGGGATGGATGAATGATTCTACTTAGTTTTTTAATAGGTACTTGCTTCAGCTCTTCTAGACCCTCCAAAGTATTTTCTTTTCTAAAAGAATTATTCATTCATTTTGATAGTTATTAAAATGGCTTAGCATAATAGTCAAATATATTTCTTCAATTTCTTAATGAATGTGAAATCATGCTGGGTTATAGACCAGTGTTAATAGAGCACCTGTCTTCCTTCATGAACACATGCTTGTAACAAAGAAAGAAAATACATGGTGAAAGAATAAAAGTAATCAAAAAAAGGAGATGGAACAAGTATCAAGGTCTCATTATAAGTTAACTACTTGTAAACATATTAAGAATCTTAGGAGTTCTCTGATGCTCCAGTGGTTAAAACTGTGCTTCCAATGCAGGGGGCACAGGTTCAATCCCTGGTCAGGGAACTAAGATTCCACATGCCATGGGGTATGGCTATAAAAAATAAAATAAGACTAATAAAAATAATTTTAGGAAAAGAAATACTTTAAAAAGAGTATTAAGAGTCTTTAAGAAATATTTATGAGGAGAACATGAGTTGAATGATTTATTAAAGAGACCAATAAATATCTTTTATTTAGAGATTTAATTTCAAGAGGTTAATTGCTTGTTTTTAGACAGTAATTTGAAAAGTCAGTCCATGTTGGTATTTATCATTATCTATTAAAAATATTAATATCTAAGATAGACATAGTGTTTTTATGAAAGTATTATTAACAACATTAGTAAGAGTGAGCAACATATTTACAAGAAATTTGAGCTTTTTTGACTTAAAGGGACTTAGAAAGTTACCCTAACAATATTAAAACACATTTGGCTATGAGGAAACATTTTTAATTAATGAAGTTCTTTTTTTGGACAGAGGAAAGTTTACCAGACCTTAGGGAAGGCTGAGATATTTGCAAGACATCAGGGTAAATTTTAGGACTAAATGCAAAATCTCTGGAGAGGTATAGGAAGAAATTACTTGAGGTTTCTTTTGAATTTTTGCTATGGCTTGATCATAAATACCATGCAAATATCCTTTGTCAGTGTGTTTTGGCAGTTCTTCCAAGGAGATCGAGGAGTGAAGAGGATTATAGAAAAACAGAAAAGAAAATGAGGTTGATTTTAGACTAGAAAAATGCAGTGAGGAATTTTATAACTTTCTAGCAAATTTTCTACCTCATCCCTGATTCTGCTATACAGTATTACAAAATCTTTGTAAAAAACAAAAGTGCAGACTTCCAAATAGAATCAAAACATTTTCTTTCCCTACAGTTTTGAGAGTATCCAAAATTTAATTCCATCATTTATTCTAGAATGGTAACAATCAGGGTGTTTGGGAGTCTAGGAGACGGAAACACAGCATAGCCTAAGGTAGAAGAGGGAATTTTTTTGCTCACTGGGAGGATACAGGTGCCGACTGACCTCAGGAATAAGTGTGGCTAGAAAACTGCTGTCACAGCTTGTCATCTTGTCTCTGCTTTTCTTTAGGTATCTGCTTCATTTTCTCTCTTGATAAATTTTCTTATTTTACATGGGATTTATCAATTCTTTCATTCTACATCATATAGTTGTAGTCACTTGGAAAATATAAATCTGCCTTGGTGCTCTCTTTGGAAACAAGTCCTAAAATCATGGGAAAGGGATTGACTGAAACTCAGTGGGATTCTTGACTACCACTGGACCAATCAATGGTTTGACCTAGAGGATGGAGAGCTAAGATCACTTCACTTCAGGAGCAGATTAATCCACTGGATCTAGGGGAGCAGGATCATGCAACAATATGGCAGCTGCCTTGAGTACCATAAATCTTAGCAATAGGGACAGTGGGGAACCATCCCAAGCAAAGAATGTTGTGGTACTGAGTGGAGAAACCATATACTAGTAACCATATGTTACTAGCATCCATAGCAAGATTAGGGAAAATCACATTACATCCATGATGGTTATACCTAGTTCATAGAACACTAGACTCTAACCCACTTAAGTGACTCTAAATATTGAGATATATAACTAATAGCATATCTATACCACGTGAAGAAAAATCCTGATAGAGCAGATAGATTTAAATGATTGGCTTTCTTCACGAAACCCTTTTGAATACTCCCCTGAGTCCTATTAAATTCTTGCAAGTACTTACGATCACAGCTACACAGTTTATCACATAATTGTTCTACAATTACTTGAATAGTAGGTCTAAGTTCCTACACCTAACTTTTTTTAGAAGACTTCTGCACCAAGACTAGCATTAAGGACATTATTTATTCCAGATTCATTCCATAAATGATTCTTGAGTGTCTACTAATTTCTAGGCAATATATTTGATGCTCAGGCTACAAAGATGATCAAAGATGATCCTTAACAAGAGCACATGATTTGATATCTTTTGTCCCCAACACACTTGACATAGAAATCTAGTATGGCCAGATTTGATTTACCGAATGAATTGCCTCTCCAAATACCAGTAGTGTGTCTAGATGCAGTTTAGTTTGCCTATCCAGAAAAATCAGAATTTTCCTCCCTTTTAAGCCGAAAGGCTATTAATGCAAATCAAATTGAATTTGCATTTGATTACATTTCTGATGGAAACATTCATATGCAAATAAAAATTCATGCAAAGATAGCCAGATAATTCAAATACTTGCTGAAATATCAGGATAAAATTAGGATGATATTAAATGTATATCTATCCATGTTTACTAGGTTACAATAAGAATCTTCAAGTGGGACAATGTTCTTGAAAAATTAAATCGTTTCTTAAGCATTTGACAATGTTTAACTAGATCTGAATTTAGAAAATCACTACCCCCTTACTTTCTACTGCCATGGTGCTAATAAAGAAGTCAATCCCTGATCAGATCAGTTAAGTTGTTCAAAAAAGGTTCATTTTGGATCCACACATTTTGTCCCCTTTATCTTTTCTTGCACTTAAAAAACAAAAGGCAACTTTTGATAAATCTGAAGTTATTTGGATGATCTAAAACAATGAATAAATAGTTCGTGCAAGCTGGCATTTCCTTCATACCTCCCTAGTGACTTAACGGTGCAAGTTCAATGACACCATCACAGTCACCACCAAGTATTCTTTGGAAAACATCCATGGCAGCATGAATAGATCAGAGGGAAGGTGATCTTAATCAATGTCCATTCTACTTAGAAAAGATGTTAAGACTGAAGATACTAAGAGAAGATTTAAGCAAAATTTCAAGATACAAAATCTTAATCTACTTTTACACTTTCCAAACCTCTATTTGAAGGAAATACAGGTCCTGGAATTAGACCATTGCTCTTGTTAAAATTAACAGAAGTTAGAGAGGCAAAAGAGAAACATTTGAGATCACAGTATTCAGATTGTTAGCACTTAGTTTAATAGTCTACAAATGTAATGCCCCAGGTTTCCTTTTGTTTGATCCGATGTATTCATTCATAGTTTCAAACCTTTTAAAATGTCTGTGCTTCCTGCAGTGCTGATATCACTTAACCATCTATCGATGTGAAAAGCCTAAACCTAAGGGGGTGGGGTCTTCACCGGTCCCTCGTTGGCACATCCAAGCTTTCCCCAAATCTAATGCAACCACTTCTTATAATCTCCCTCACCATTTTTTTTAACCTTTATCTTTTGCCCAATCAATGGTAAGAGACTCCTAGCTGGTTTCCCAGGGTCTACTTTCCTCTTCCTGCAGTCCGTATCATACTGTAACCAGGGTTGTCATTTGAAAATGCAGATAACCGATTATTTCACCCCACCATCTTTCCTGCTTGATATCTTTCAGTGGCTTCCTGCTTTTCTTAGAAGAAAATCCAGATCCTTAGCAGGACTAGCGCACACTGCAGGCTTTGGTCTCTACCTTCCTCTTTACACTTACATCAAGCTCCCTCTTTCTCTCCATACTCTAGCAAAGTCCTTTCAGATTCTGAAATGCCCCATGTTCTTTCCAGTCACCACTGTTCTACCCTGGCTTCTAAAGTTAGTTAACTTCATGCTTCATGATCAGTTAAGACTTTCCTGATCTTCCAGACTCCATCAGGTCCCTGTCAAGCCCCCTGTTACTTCTGTAATACCACCGTGTAACTTTCTTTCATAACACTTATTTGAGTTTGTAATATTATATCTATTTTTGAGACAATTTTGCTTATCAAAACAAAACATGATGCCTATCACATACCAGGCATTCAGTAAATACTTATTGATTAATGGAAGGTTCCACTTTCTAGTCTTCTCATAAACATTCATAACAGTAAAAGCCAATACTATAGTATCTTTTATGACAGAGAAGGTGAGATGAAGAATGTAGTGAGATCAAGGTTTACTGTCCTCAAAAACTATGAAAGTATGGTCCACCATGGATTGTACTAGCAAAGGATTATTCTTCACTTACTTCTGGTAGCCACAATGTGGCACCCACTTTCCCAACACTGACTTATGCATAAAAGTTTTTACTTAGGATATTTAAGCCACAACTTATTTTAAAAACATAGCTGCTGCTGCTGCTGCTGCTGCTAAGTCACTTCAGTCGTGTCTGACTCTGTGCGACCCCATAGACACCAGCCCACCAGGATCCCCCGTCCCTGGGATTCTCCAGGCAAGAACACTGGAGTGTGTTGCCATTTCCTTCTCCAATGCATGAAAGTGAAAGGTGGAAGTGAAGTTGCTCAGTCGTGTCCGACTCTCAGCGACCCCATGGACTGCAGCCCAGCAGGCTCCTCCCTCCATGGGATTTTCCAGGCAAGAACACTGGAGTGGGGTGCCATTGCCTTCTCCAAAAACATAGCTAGTAGTTTCTAATATACAGTCTTGGGACACAAATTGCTAACATTGGTTTACACCTGTTATTCATGTCATGGGAACAGAGTCATAAAAGTCATATCAAAATCACATTGCAGGATAGCCAATTTCTTAACTCGATCTGTTACTTTTTATTTCTATCAGTGTGAGCTTAATTTTATTTTCAGCAGCTTTAAAATATTGAGCTAAACATTGAAATTTTAAGAAAAGATAAACTCCAACATTCCTTGAATTTTTTTTAACAAAATCTCATTATTATCTCTCCAGGAATATCCATCCTTCTGCATCTCTCTTGAATTGTGTAGTCCTGGTAGTCTGTGATGTTCAGAGAGTGGAGGGTTAAAAGCTTACCTTTAACAACAGAATGAATATATAGTTAGGAATGTTAAGTTTAGTGGACTATAAAAAATTAAATACACCTTTCTTTAAAAAAAGAAAGTTTTATATAGATTATTAAAGTAGCTTTGAGCTCATATTATCTCCCATGTTTATGGATCTTAGAATATAGTTCTTTTTTTTCATTTTCCCTGAAAAGCATTTTAAAATTTCTTTCATTCTTTGCAAACCACACAGACTAGTCTTCCAGAAAGAGGAAAATAAAATATGCCTATTTAACTTAGAGCAAAGTATCCTCTTTTTTTTTACGTATATTATGAGAATAACCATTCGATCAATAAGTGGTCATCAGCAACACTCCCTACAAATAAACTAGGTATTTGTAGTCTTTTTTGCAAGTCCATGTGTCTTACGGTGATGCAGGCAGACGGAGGCTCCTGGGAAGAAGGCCCTGAAAAGACATTTCTTTTCCTTTTTACCATTTCAGTTAAGAATGCAAATTGCACATCAGACTTTGAGGAATACTTTGCCAAAAGAAAACTGGAGGAACGCGATGGTCATGCAGTCAGCATCGAAGAGTACCTTCAGCGCAGTGACACAGCCATCATTTACCCAGAAGCCCCCGAGGAGCTGTCTCGCCTTGGCACGCCAGAGGCCAATGGGCAGGAAGAAAATGGTGAGGCTGTAATTCATTTTTAGCCACGACGCTGACCTCTGCAGCTGTTACAATTACAAATGCACTACATGCCTGGGTGTTTACCTTAAAATTTGAAGAACAGCTGCAGAGGCATGGAATTTCATGAGCAAAGATTAGAACTGTAATTTTAGGGTATTGTGAAATTTTTTTGTCAGCAAATTTGTGTCATCTGTACATCCAATAAAGAACAAGAACAATTAGAGCCTATTTCTAAGAGATAAAAATATCTACATGGATTCCTATCTTTCCGAAATATTTCACTTTTGAGGGGAAAAAAAAAGTTTAGAGATTCTGACCCTCACCTTTTGTTCTTCTTTGCGGGTACCCAAAAAGCTCCTTCACCCCATGAATCCCTGAGTCATCTGTGACTAAAGGTTTCCTACGAACTGTCAGTCACCTAAAGAGAATTTCCTCATTTATCAGCTGTTTAAATTTCCCCCCCAAATGCTCCAGTAATTAATTAATTTTCCAGCGCAGTGTGAGCTGATGCCGACAAGTCTGTCCTGGGTGTGCAAGGGGACTGGCGTGCACGGAGGCCGCGTGCGCCGATGGCACCCTCGTGGAGCAGATTGCAGTGATTCCTGTCATACCATCCCGGGCAGTCAGCCCATTAGCTGCCATTGATTTACTGACCTTTTGGCCTGCTTCTCTCCCTCTCGTCTCTCGGCTACAGACCTGCCACCTGGAACTCCAGATGCTTTTGCCCAACTGCTGACCTGCCCCTACTGCGACCGGGGCTACAAGCGCTTGACATCACTGAAGGAGCACATCAAGTACCGCCACGAGAAGAATGAAGAGAACTTTTCCTGCCCTCTGTGTAGCTACACGTTTGCCTACCGCACCCAGCTCGAGCGGCATATGGTGACGCACAAGCCAGGGACAGATCAGGTGGGGGGTTGGTTTTAAGTGATTTCTTTCTATAATAACCCCTTAGAGAAACGATATTGCTTTGATTGGCAATCATTATTAATTTTTCATGGCATTTTGAAGATGCAGATCTTTTAATGGTAATAGCTTTAATTGAGGTCTAAATGATTTTTTGATGGTCTCTTCTAATATGATTTAATAGTCTTATGTTCACGATCGAATGAGTGTGTTAATTTCTAATTTAGAAATTTTATTTGCACTTTAACTTGACTTTAGTTTCATTTTTATGTTCCACAAAAAAGTGAATGAAATTGTAGCGTTTTAATTATACATTATTAAACATCTCAGCAATTTTAATTCCATTTTTCACCTAGTTTTACTTAGTTTTTTTTTTTTTCATGTAAAATCTAAGTCATAGTAAAAAATGTGTGTATTCTTTCCATTGGTCACTTAACATCTTCAATTAGGCTATTTTTTACAAGCTGCTACTAGTTTATGAAATCTAATTAAGTGTTTTAAGGAAAATCAAAAAGCACATAATACATGTGGATGCTTATATAAACTGTATTAATACTCAAATGTGTATATGTAATAAAAACGATCCTTTCTTGATATTCATATTTGTTGCTAAATATTAAAATTACTCTGCCTTTTGGATTACTTGTGTTCAAAATAAAGATTCTATCTTCAACAGTATAGCTTCTTAAATCCTTAAAATGATTGAATAGGTTTGATTCACAGTGTCCCTTAAATGTTTTAGCAAAACTGGTTTTTATGTCCTCTTGGGAGAGTTCACTGCAGATTGATATTATGAGGTGTTCGGATGGTAACAAAATTGATGTGTGTTAAGTCTCAATATCTGGCCCTACAGTTCTAGAATCACCCTATATAAACCTTGACACCATATCTGTTTTTAAAATTATTGAACAAGATATTCTCTAAAATTCTTACGGGCTTTATTTTCTTTGAATAAGGAAAATGAGAATAAGGAAACACAGTCAAGCAATGGCAATGATACTGGATTATGGAATTTCATTATTTTAAGAAAATAGCTCATGTAAATCATTTCATTTATATCTCATTGAACTTGTCACCTGCATGTTTTTCCAAGTTCAAGTTGTAAAAACCGCGCTTATATAGTTACACTTATGTAACAGTTTCTCTCCCCTTGCTTATATGAACAAAAACTCCAGGGGAAAAAAAAAGGTGCCTAGATATTTATCTAGCATAACTGCTTTAAATTTCACATGCAGAAGTGTGATTGTGCTGGCGCATTATGAATGGTAGCTTTGGTGTTGAAAAGTCCCCTCATTTGCTCATGGCATTTACAATTAGTAAATTAAAATGATTGTATCATATTAACAGTGGCACAACTAAAGTTTATAGTAGTCCTCTGAGGGCTGTGGGGGGAGACAAAGCAGCTGTTGCTGTTTGTTTATGCAACTCAGCAACATATGAGCGCTGGTCCCTCAATGGCGCTCGGCGGGCTGGGCTCCGCTTGATCTTTGAAGGTTGCTGCTGTTTGAACAAACCTCCCTGTGTCCCATGTAACACCATCTGTCTCACTAGGAATGTGGGAAGATTCAGCACACCCTAGCAGTTGTCATACCGTTTCTGTACTGTCTTTTTTGCAAAAGGCTTTTGTGTCATTGCTGCTTGAAAAAGGCTGGCCTCCTACCTTGAACATCCAGAGTGGATGACTGTATTTCTTTCTTTCTTTTTTTTTTTTCAGAATTCTAAGTCACAGTGCTTTTTTTCCCTTGTTCAAAAAGGTCAGCTGTGTTTGATTATATCTTTGCTGCTTTTAACTTGTCTTTTCAGCAAACTTTTTTTCTTTTTCGTCCCTACTCCCTAGCACACTACTCAAAAGGAAAATGACAGGTCGTTGAAGTCTTTCCTACTGGCCTGTGATAAAACTGCTCAAGCAGTTCTAGCCCAAGATGTTGTCTCTTACATTTGATAATGAATCAAATCTTACATGCAACATCTCAGGAAAAACAGGGTTTATATTTGCTACTAGCACTGTGAATGAGGTATTTAAACGTGCTTATCATGTAATAAAATATTTATAATTGAGGATTTTTTAATTTATGTGAGGTTTTTTCTTTCTTCTTTAAAATTAGTATTGCTTCAGTATAAGATATGCTTTTACCTCAATACAGAAAAGAGAAAATGAGTTGTGTGTGTGGGGAGTTCTTCGGGGAGACTAGGATTTTGAGTATAATATTTATTTTTTTACTTGACAAAATCATTGCGTTCCAACAGGGAATCTTCAGATTTTAGAATCTGCAGTAAACACAGAGAGCCACAAACATCTTTGCAATTATGCTTTCTCATCTCCAACGGCTCAAAGAAACATTTTGGAAAAGAGACTACAGAGATAATTCTAAAGCAAGTGTTGGATGCGCATGTGAAAGCACTTTTTTTTTATTTGTTCCAATTTTATTGCCAACATTATCACTTTTATTGCAACTCTGAAAGACTGGGCAAATAAATAAACATGCACTCAAACCTTTTGGCCTGTCTGAAAATAGAGGCCTTTTAAAAATATTTGTAACAAATTTCCTTTGTTCCTCCTGCACAAAACTGATGTCAGTCTTTCTCCTTTTATAGCACCAAATGCTGACCCAAGGAGCAGGTAATCGCAAGTTCAAATGCACAGAGTGTGGCAAGGCCTTCAAATATAAACACCATCTGAAGGAACACCTGCGAATCCACAGTGGTGAGTAGCAGAGGCGCTGGTACTTGTTTTTGCATTTTGTTTCATTAGGAACGTTTCTAAAGATTGTATAAAATGTACACAACCCTGTTTGTAGTTTTTTAGAACTGCACATTCACGTCATAAGCTTCGTGTGCCCGCTTTGCCTCGTGAGCCTTATGGTACCGCCAGTAGCACTACTAATAAGAGGAGGAGTGCTTATACTTCTGGAAAACTGCACGTGTTTTGCCTTCTTGTGAAATCTAGAGGCTCCTTTTTGTCCTTTAAAATGTTTTTGACCTGAAGAAACTCAGCTGGCAAATTCTGAAGGATATTCATTTTTTGATACCTAAACTTGAAAGAAGAATGTGCAAGAATTTTGGATAAGAGCTTTTGTATGATAAGTGTTCCTTGATTCCTGATAGCTGTATTTTTTTTTGAAAGCTGTATTTTTAGAACAATATCTTACCACTGAGATTTCTTCTTTATAACTATTTTGATAGCTCTGCCAAGCATTTTATTACCAAATTGGATGCTAGTCAAAGGACTAGTTGGATTGGTAGAATCAATGGAATCTTCACAGAGTTGATTAAAGCCATGGCTACACTTTCCTTTAAATACTGTGACATCTTTATTGTGCTATTGACCACACATTAATCTAACACTCTGTTTAAATAGGAGGCTGCCGATGGCAAGACAAGATTTTGGATCTTGGCTGAAAAAGGCACAGATAGCCCTCACCTTCCACTGCTAACATCTTGAATTATGTCCTCCCAGGGTAGATAAAGCCCAGAAACAGTTATAGCCACATAATTCTAATCTAAGCACCTAGAATGTAGAGGTGCCCCATTGTGTTCCTTTCCTTTGATTGCACAGATTCTTGCCTGGGTAGACGATTGCAATTGTTGCCCCATCAAAAAGAAAAAAAAAAAATAACATTAATTTTAATTGTCATTTTAGGTGAAAAACCGTACGAGTGCCCCAACTGCAAGAAACGTTTCTCCCATTCTGGTTCCTACAGTTCACACATCAGCAGCAAGAAATGTATTGGCTTAATCTCTGTAAATGGCCGAATGAGAAACAATATCAAGACAGGTTCTTCTCCTAATTCTGTTTCTTCTTCTCCTACTAATTCAGCCATTACCCAGTTAAGAAACAAATTGGAGAATGGAAAACCACTTAGTATGTCTGAACAGACAGGCTTACTTAAAATTAAAACAGAACCACTAGACTTCAATGACTATAAAGTTCTTATGGCCACACATGGGTTTAGTGGAACTAGTCCTTTTATGAATGGTGCACTTGGAGCCACCAGCCCTTTAGGAGTTCATCCGTCTGCTCAGAGTCCAATGCAGCACTTAGGTGTAGGGATGGAAGCCCCTTTACTTGGATTTCCCACAATGAATAGTAATTTAAGCGAGGTACAAAAGGTTCTACAGATTGTGGACAACACAGTTTCCAGACAAAAAATGGACTGCAAGGCTGAAGAAATTTCCAAGTTGAAAGGTTATCACATGAAGGATCCATGCTCTCAACCTGAGGAACAAGGAGTTACTTCTCCTAATATTCCACCCGTAGGTCTTCCAGTAGTGAGTCATAATGGTGCCACTAAAAGTATTATTGACTACACGTTAGAAAAAGTCAATGAAGCCAAAGCTTGCCTCCAGAGCTTGACTACTGACTCAAGGAGACAGATCAGTAATATAAAGAAAGAGAAGCTACGTACTTTAATAGATTTGGTCACCGATGACAAAATGATTGAGAACCACAACATATCCACTCCATTCTCCTGCCAGTTCTGTAAAGAAAGTTTTCCTGGCCCCATTCCTTTGCATCAGCATGAACGTTACCTTTGTAAGATGAATGAAGAGATCAAGGCAGTCCTGCAACCCCATGAAAACATAGTCCCCAACAAAGCTGGAGTTTTTGTTGATAATAAAGCCCTCCTCTTGTCATCTGTACTTTCTGAGAAAGGAATGACAAGCCCCATCAACCCATACAAGGACCACATGTCTGTACTTAAAGCATATTATGCTATGAACATGGAGCCCAACTCTGATGAACTGCTGAAAATTTCCATTGCTGTGGGCCTTCCTCAGGAATTTGTGAAGGAATGGTTTGAGCAACGAAAAGTCTACCAGTACTCAAATTCCAGGTCACCATCACTGGAAAGGAACTCCAAGCCGTTAGCTCCCAACAGTAACCCTCCCACAAAAGACTCTTTATTACCCAGGTCTCCCGTAAAACCCATGGACTCCATAACGTCACCATCTATAGCAGAACTCCACAACAGTGTTACGAATTGTGACCCTCCTCTCAGGCTAACAAAACCTTCCCATTTTACCAATATTAAACCAGTCGAAAAATTGGACCACTCCAGGAGTAATACTCCTTCTCCCTTAAATCTTTCCTCCACATCTTCTAAAAACTCCCACAGTAGTTCTTACACTCCAAACAGCTTCTCATCTGAGGAGCTCCAGGCTGAGCCTTTGGACCTGTCATTACCAAAACAAATGAAAGAACCCAAAAGTATTATAGCCACAAAGAGCAAAACGAAGGTTGGCAGCATAAATTTAGACCACAACAGTGTTTCTTCGTCATCTGAAAACTCAGATGAGCCTCTGAACTTGACTTTTATCAAGAAGGAGTTTTCAAATTCAAATAATCTGGACAGCAAAAGTGCTAACCCAGTGTTCGGCATGAACCCCTTTAGTGCCAAACCTCTCTACACAGCTCTTCCTCCACAAAGCGCGTTCCCCCCGGCCACTTTCATGCCACCAGTCCAGACGAGTATCCCTGGACTGCGACCATACCCAGGACTGGATCAGATGAGCTTCCTACCACACATGGCCTATACTTACCCAACTGGAGCAGCTACTTTTGCTGACATGCAGCAAAGGAGAAAGTACCAGCGGAAACCAGGATTTCAGGTAATGAGACTTTTTTTTAATCAGAAGAGAGGAGGTGAAAATTATATCACTTATGTGTATGTAGGAAAAAATCTTAGTGGAAAAAAAATCGAATGCTGTGTTCTCAGCAGAAATAGAAGAGTGGGTTTGAAGTTGAAGTTAAAACTGAGTGGGCTAGACAAATAAATGGAAAAACAGTGGGACCCTTTGCTATCAAGCAATTGTGCCTTAAGAAAAGATAAAGAACTTAATATTTATCATTAAGGTTTATTTAGATCGATCCATCTGCTTTCAGAATTATATGCTGATATGAGTATTTGGGGGGTTTCCCTGATAGCTCAGATGGTAAAGAATCTGCCTGCAGTGCAGGAGACCTTAGTTCAATCCCTGGGTTGGGAAGATCCCCTGGAGAAGGGAAAGGCAACCCACCCCAGTATCCTGGGCTGGAGAATTCCATGGACTGTACAGATCATGGGGTCGCAAAGAGTCAGACATGACTGAGTGACTTTCACTTCACTTCATGAGTATTTTCTAGGACTTACATAGAAGCTAAATGTTAACATTTTTGACAGTCACATACTTTTAGAGATACTCACAATTTGCAATAATACATATGTAAATTTGATGTGCACTTGGTTTCATAGAGAACAGTTTATTTGGAAGAGTATTTTAAAAAATATTTTGTACATTCCACATGACTTCCTTTGTAGTTTTCAAGCTAGTGAATAATTTATGGTTTTTCAAATATAAAAGCAGGTATGTTTTAGCATCATGGAGTAAAATCCCTGTTTACAAAATAGGAGCATAAGTAGCAGTGCACCTCTGTAACAGCTGTTCCAGTATTCCAATTTACAGTACATCTGCCCTCTTTGTAAATGTATTTAAGCCTTTTTAATCTTCTCTAATATTAATTAGTGCAAACGTAGTCTAGGAAAAGTGAACTGTGGGCTAGCAAATGGAAATGTATGTTATCATGCAAGTTTGCACTCCTTTGGATCAAGACAAAATAAATATCAAGAAATTTAATAATTTACTGATCCACATTCATTATTGCTCAATGCTGAAGGCTGTTTTAACATAGATAGAACATTGATAAAAAGTGTTATTAATATTCCCTATTTCAAATTAGAAAATTAAATATAAAAATATAGCTCGAGGCCTTTAGTTGGTAGACATACATTTAAATAGATTGCATAATAATAACATTTTGTACCTAAATATAAAATTCAATTAAAATGGGGTTTCTGCAGCTACAGATCATTTCTAAAGTTAAGCACACTGGAAAATACACAAATTCTGATATTTAATTCTCACTCACAGATATTTGCTGATAGAAAAAAAATTAAGGAATATGAGGAAGTTTATGTTTCTCTCACCTTCAGAGTTGACCATTTTCTATCCTTGAAAAACAACAAGCTCTACCACCTAGGGCAGAGAAGGTTTATATTTTTGTTGAAATGTGAACCGTCATATATTGTTTATGGAAAATAACAGTTTCTAAGAACTAGATGGATTCATAGAGAGCACTTCTGAGATTCTCCAAATGTCAGCCGATGCAAACTTGTTTGTGATAAACACAAAGAGAAGCGACTGTGTTGAACTATGTGATTATGTCACAGGGAGAATTGCTTGATGGAGCACAAGACTACATGTCAGGCCTAGATGACATGACAGACTCCGACTCCTGTCTGTCTCGAAAGAAGATCAAGAAGACAGAGAGTGGCATGTATGCATGTGATTTGTGTGACAAGACATTCCAGAAAAGCAGTTCCCTTCTGCGACATAAATACGAACACACAGGTATGAGTGACTTTGACTAGCTAGTTAGAGCTTCCCGGCGTGCTGTACATTTCGTAATATTTAATGAGTGCACTTGTGCAACATAAGATGTAGCATATGCTGATACCTTCAACAAGGAAGAAATAATGCTTTTGCCTAGCTCAGTAGGACTTTTTTGTTGCCTGTTTATTGGATCATTCATGTGTTTATGAGCCTGCTTGTCTTATATTTTTCAAGTTAGTCTGTACACCAAATTCACAAATCCTGTCAAAGATGTATTTAAATGGCCAGGGCAACGAAATGACATGACACAAGCCAGCTACAGAAAATATCTTCAAATTCTTAAGCTGTGATGAACCTATATGTGGAAAAATTGAACAATAAAAAATTCAGTCAATGCTGTATTTGTTTCATCATCGAAACATCAAGTAAGCCATGAGTGGCGGGGGGGGCGGGGGTTGGTATTCAGTTTGGTTTTTACAAATTGGCCATATTTTGAATAAACTAAAAATGTTAGGACTGTGAAAGAAAAGACATAAGTGAATAATAGGCCAAATGAGCTACTGAAATTACTGATATTTGGAAGACTAAAATACAACTTTCTAAATGTAGACTATTTCTTTCCAATTCATGCATTCCTTTTCAGGAAGAATTAAACAGGGTTGACAAGATAGCTTGATTTTTCCCTATAAGTAGAGAGAGAATGGCTTAATTTTTCAAAAGAAAGCCAAGGGCCATAAGAAGAAGCAGTATTTGTTCCCCAAATCCAAGATCTGATCTATTATGTGCTGGACCCATACCTGTGTTCCCTCCCTCCTTCCCCCTCCCACCGTTAACCAAAAAATAGCTCTGCTTCATCCCTGTTCTTAATCCATCTCCAGCTTTTCTCCACCAGAAATGTGGTATGCTGCACTGGGCCTAGGTGGGAAAAGAAAGAATGTAGGATTGCAACCAAAATACTGATGGCTGGAAATTATAGGAAGGTTCTCATTTTAAACCAAGATGTCTAGTATCAAACATTTTTAAAATATAGAGGAAAAAAATTAACCTAACATAAATGCTTTTGGGGGGAAAGTGATGAAGATGCAAACATGAAAAACAAAGAAAAGGGAATGTGAATACTTCCTGTCACATTTTGACCGTCTACATCCATAGTATCCTTTTTAGCGATTGAAAATGATCCTTGGGAAGCATTTGTACTGTCACCTTGCCTTACTCCTCACTGGGCACGTGGCAGAGGCCGTACAAGTGACCACAGTCACCTGAGGCTGTGGAAAAGTTGGGTGAGTTTTGCAACATTAAACATTGAGGGTATTTGTGAAAAGAACAAAGTTGATAAATAACAGCGCTCTTATTTCAACCAACCCAGTTTTCTTTTTCTTCAGTTGTCTGATACTAATTGCCATTATTTTGAAAGTTTTACTACTGATACTTTAAAAGCAACCTAATTTAAATAGCAAATCCCAATAGTTTTTATACTTATGTGACCTAATTCAATGTTTGAAATGTCAGTTTTCTTACACTTGTCTTTTATGATACATATCAATAGATATTTTCTTTAGTACCAAGTCCTATTTATGTATTATAGATTAAATATATTTTTATACCTAAATTTACTTTAATATCTTAATCAACCTCAAATATATTTTGTATTTCATTATTCAGCTACAGTAAGCACATCATTGAAGGCATCTTTCCCTCTCTGATTGGGTTTATTATATGAACATATGTAAACTCTATCATTTACTAGAGGGTGAGTGCAAAACTTTTATTTTAGTGAGGGCTGTTATACATATTGACATCCAGCCAATACCTTTATTTCTTACAAATTAGTCCATAAACTCCAAGGTGTATAGATAGTTGAGAGACACCAAAGTTGACAAACACAAATATGCATAATCAATTTGAAAAATATACTATACTAAAAAAATGTTCTGATCCTTTAAGATGTGAGAAAATCAGCTGCCTAGAAACATTGCCTAGCAACAAGATGCTAACCATCCAATGATTTCTCTAAACTTGTGATTAATTATTCTCCTGTTGGCTTCCCAGATTGTCAAGTTTCCACTGTGTAAACTTTTTTGGTCTCTTGACCAAACATCTCGTGACATTTTCTACTGTCAGTGTATTAGGTTCTATCAAAGTGAAGTTCTTCATGAATTTTCTATCACTATGATATATGTGGAAATTTAGCTTACTTTCCTTCCTAACTGGGCCCCACAAGCCTTTTATTTGTTTATATTAAGGACTAGTAATACTTTGAGAATGTGTTAAAAAGAAAATTATAAGGAGAACAATCTTTGGGTTGATTGATTCTAAGGTTGGGAAATGAGATTGAATGGTCATTTGATTATGTGTTGATTATGAATGTGTCATTGATAAACTGTATTTGTTATATCTGTCTACAATTTAACATATAAAATAGTTTAAGAAGGAAATTATGAGCTACTTATTTTCAAGATTCTGTGCTCTTTTACCTCAGCCTGTTTATTTCCTAAGCAGACACCAAAAATAATAATCCTTAATTCTCCTTACCAATGGCTCATTGCTTGCTTGCTTTTCCTGGGAATTGGGACTGGGACAGAGGAAGAAAACCCTACATAAATGTTGATTTCAATAGAATTAATTGTCACAAACAAGGAATGAGAAATAAAAAATCTGAAACTCTTGTTAAGCACTGTAAACAATTCACTTATTAAAAAAAAAAAAAGAATTCACTTAAATTCCACTAAAATTTAAATCTGACATCTATTGAGTACTTTCTCTATTGAGAAAGGTAGGTGCTTTTAAACCTACTTTATTTAGAAAAGTAATAAAAAAATGTTCCTACTTTGGAGTGAAGGTAAAGTTTCAAATTACCCAGCCAATTTTGTTTTTCAGTTACATGATAATCTTCTTCATACCACAGACCTTTCATTTATGAATTTCAGTTATTCTGTCAGGTGAATCATGAACCTTGATATTAGAGGGAAAAAAAAAAACTTACCCTGTAAAAGTTTTTACTTACTCAATATCAGTTTGGATGTTTTTTTCTGAATTTTGTTCATGTGGAAACTTAATTCCAGGACATCTTGATTTGAATCAGGTAAACCAATCAAGCAATTTAAAAAGAGATAAATGGCCAAGTCAGTTCCTATTTAAACTGAATGTATTAAATGCTTACCAGTGAAATTTCTGGAGATTAGTAGAATATTTAGTGCAATTCTAAAGCTTCTGCTCTCAAATTCTGTCTTTGGCATGACATAATAGCTGAACATTTTTTCTTTTAGGTTGTTGGTTCATAATGTAGAATTAATGTATTTTAATATAAGCATGATATTTATGATCAAAAGGACTCCCTTAAAATCAACCGCCTGTAACTATCGAAAATCTATGGGCTACGCCGGTGCCTCAGTGGTAAAGAATTCGCCTGCAATGCAGGAGACACAGGAGACGTGGGTTTGATCCCTGGGTCAGGAAGATCCCCTGGAGGAGGGAATGGCAGACCACTCCAGTATACTAGCTGGGAAAATCCCATGTACAGAGAAGGCTGGCAGGCTACCATCCACAGGGTCGAAAAGAGTCAGACACAACTGAAGTGACTAAGAATGAGCACACATCAAATATCTATATCTTAAAGACTTCAGTTCAGTGGGCATCCCCGAGGCATATCTAACAGGCCTTGAACTTGTCCTTGAGAACGCTCATTAAGGACATTGCTCTGTGTTTTGTTCCTTTGGAAAAGAGACAGCCATATCAACTGTGATGTTTGTTCACAATTATTCACACAGCTGATCCATGTAGTGAACTAACCAATCAACATTCCTGGGCCCTTGAACTTCTGAGACATTAAGAGAGGTTGCAGAACAGTTCTGCCCACATGCATGTAGCAACTAAAGAACCAAGAAAGTTTTTAGTTTTTATCTGCAATTTCTCTTCTCTCCATTCAGATTCATTTCTTCCATGTACTTTGCTCCTGATACATGCATCTTGCTTACAACTTGGGAAATTACTGAACCTGTACTAATAAATACAAATAAAAATATCGAACATTCATTGAGTGCTTACTATGTGCAGTCCTTGAACTAAACACTTTACCTACATTGTCTCCTTCACTCTTGGTGCCCAGTCTACAAGTTAGGTCCCCAAATGATTTCCCTATTACCAACAAGGACCCTAATCCTCAGAGGGAGAGGTTAACATGCCTTAGGCGACACAGCAGGTCTTAAAAGATGGATTTGAACCTGGGCAGTCAAACTCTAGAATCCATCTTCCCTATCTAACTCTGCACCACCCTGGCTCTGTGAATGAATTACCACTGTCAGAATCATCTTATCCTAGCTCCTAATAGCATTTTTTTAAAGGTCCAAGTAAAATACACACAAGAGAGATCAAATTCATATATAGCAACTTGAGGTTTTCTGGAAGGCAAAACCTCTGTCTTTTTCCCAAATGCACTTCTGCTTCCTGTTAAATTACCTTCCCACCCGGTGGTCTTGTCAAATGAAAAAGCACACTCTCTTTCCAAACTCTTGGCACTCCATTGACATTCTCTTCTGTGTTATCTACTTTACCTCATTCAATACATCTTTTCCAAAAGTTAAGTTCTTGTGTGGTTTGAATTACACTTTTTTTCTTCAGACTACAAGCGGCCTTGAAACAGATTACTAGAATCTTCTTTATTTCCAATACTTTCTATTTTTTTTCCTCTTACAGGTAAATAACTTCTTCCTACTCTAATATTGTGGTTTACCACATTTTATCACTTAATTTATCCTGGATGTTACAATAAGATAAAGATCATTAATGAACTAACATAGAGCATCCAACAGCATTTTCTAAATAGTAGCATGCCCCAGAGGCATTCAATAACATTATTAAAGATATTTGATTACTAATTGAGATTATATATCACCATATACCTGAATACGTGAAGTGTGTAGAATGGATTCCTAATCTGAATGTCACTTAGCAAATGAAAATGGTATTGAATCTACTCATGCTGGTTTTCGATTTGCTGAAATGCGAATTTGTATTAGGAAATATAAGCACATAACTTCATGTATGTTATGATGATACATACTGCTCTTCATGACACATTTCTGACTTTAATTCTGGAGCATCAGTCTGATAAATTTTTTTTGTCAGTTCTATTTTGGAAATAAACTTTTAAGTATGGCAGCTATGGAAGGTGTTGAAGGCATTCCAATGCTATTTGTGGCCTGGAATCAACCAGATGTGTTTAGGCTTGGCACCAGTTTCAAGTTCCAAACACTGGTTAGACACTGCCTGGAATGCCAAAGGAAATACAGCATTCTCTAGCTGAAGAGTATTTTAACACTCAACAAGTGGCTGACATCTCATGGAAAACTTTAGAGGGAAAACACTGTTTGGGTTAGTTCAGCCTGCATGACATCTATCTTTCTGCTTTGTGTTTTCAAATGATTTCTTCTCTAATTTGTATTCTTAGAAGCATATGGCTGATAAGACATTCTTAACATCATCTTTCCTCTATTCCTGCTCCTGCCTGACTTGGCAGTTTGCTCCTGTTTGAGCTATAAAGCCCATTTCCAAAGCAATCATTTATGCTGTAACAAGCAGAGGGTGTATATGGCAAAGTCAGCGATGATGCCATCTTGATCATTTTTATACAAGTCCTTGTTTTTAAAAATGTACAGAAAAGAATTACCTGAATACTACGTGCTGATGCACGAGAAATTTCTTGTGCAGTAGAACATTTTTCAGAGTTTTTAATGAGGCAATTAGCAATTAAAAGCTTCCTGAGATTCTTTTGCTTTAGTAGCTTTGGAGTTTTTTCTTGTTTATTAACTGTATTGCACCCAGAAGCATGCATTAGAACGCCAAATTAAGAGATGAAAAACGCATCTGCCTAACCCTCGTTCCATGAGACTGAGGTGTGTTGATCTTCCAGCCGTTCGCAGACTCCCTTCTGCCTCGGTCCGGACACATTTGCAGAATTCTTGGAAAAGAGACTTCCCGCACAGACACTAATCACCCTGTAATCTTGTTCTCTCTCCCAGGAAAAAGACCACATCAGTGTCAGATTTGTAAGAAAGCGTTTAAACACAAGCACCACCTTATCGAGCACTCGAGGCTTCACTCAGGCGAGAAGCCCTATCAGTGTGATAAATGTGGCAAGCGCTTCTCACACTCGGGCTCCTACTCGCAGCACATGAATCACAGGTATTCCTACTGCAAGCGGGAGGCGGAGGAGCGGGAAGCGGCGGAGCGCGAGGC